>NW_027213122.1:20000-22500 GCF_042767895.1 Penaeus vannamei | reverse complement strand
CAAACACACACACAGTCACACAGCCACAAAACACACACACACACACACAGCCACAAAACACACACAGCCACAAAACACACACACAAACACACACACACACACACACACTCGAAAACAGTCCCTCCCTCTCACACCTCCGACGTGACGGTGGAGCTGAAGGTGGCGTTGTCGAAGTCCCACTCGGTGCATTTTCCCTCCTCGACCTCTCCTCCCGTCACAGGGTCCTCGGCAGAATAGGTACACCTGGAATCCGAGTGGAGGCGTGAATGGGCGGTGTGGATAGGGCGTTGATGGACAGGGATTGATTGGAGTTATTAGAGTTGATTAGGATGGCTGATTGGTTTTGTTTCTTTGAGTGGATGGAGGTAATGGTAAGTGCAGGGTAGATGATGGATATGTATATGTATATATATATATATATATATATATATATATATATATATATATATATATATATATATATATATATATACATTATCTACCAGTGTATACACACACACACACAAACACACATACTCACACACACACACACATAAACACACACACGCACATGCACACACACACACACACACACACACACACACACACACACACAAACACAAACAAACGCACACACACACATGAACGCACCCCCACCTCCCCAAACGCACACACAAATGCCACTAAACCTTTTAACAAACATCCCGAATTATGTTCATCCCAAAGAAAAGAAAAACCAACCAATTCACACCACGCTGTCCCTATTACCATGTAGATATGCGGCCGGTTTATTTAAAATTGTGCAAGGCCCAACCCAATAAATGTTCACATATACGGATTTGCACATATACGGAAATAAATGCATATCTATCAGTCTAGACATGCACATCTACCCGATAGATAGATAAATGCATATCAGATAAATAAACAGATATACATTTATATCTGTGTATAGGCATGTCCGCATATATGAACATTCACGGGTCGGACCTCGCACAACGAACCGGTTTTTTCCCATGACATGATCCGTTAAATGGAACTCTTTCTTGATTTCGCAACACTGAAATTACCCATAACATAATCGTTAAAGCTAAACGGTGGTCACTTCTATGTATTTTGAGATCAGTAACCACAACATGGGCCATATACTAACACATACTAACACTTGAGCCATATACTAACACTTGGGACATATACTAACACATACTAACACTTGGGACATATACTAACACATACTAACACTTGGGACATATACTAACACATACTAACACTTGGGACATATACTAACACATACTAACACTTGGGACATATACTAACACATACTAACACTTGGGACATATACTAACACATACTAACACTTGGGACATATACTAACACTAGGGCCATATACTAACACATACTAACACTTGGGCCATATACTAACACATACTAACACTTGGGCCATATACTAACACATACTAACACTTGGGCCATATCCTAACACATACTAACACCTGGGCCATATACTAACACAAACCAACACTTGGGCCATATACTAACACTAGGGCCATATTCTAACACATACTAACACGGGTCATATACTAACACTTGGGTCATATACTAACACTAGGGCCATATACTAACACATACTAACACTTGGGACATATCCTAACACATACTAACACCTGGGACATATACTACTACAAAACCGAAGGATACTTAAGGATGCTCTATTCCCACAAATACCACACATCCGTCACCTCGAATCACTCCTGGCGGTGGGTCTAACAGTGAGGGCAAACCAGCAATAGAGAATAATTTAACAAGTCATTTCCTATCGTTGTTGTTCCTGTGTCTCTTCACTCTTCACACTCCATCTTTTATGCATGCAATGTGTATATCAGTCTATGTCTGTCTTCCTGAACCGTATTCGTGGCGACAGATGTAGAAAAGGTATGATTGAGAATGAATATCTTCACAGTACAATAAATATATGTATATATGTATATATATATATATATATATATATATATATATATATATATATATATATATATATATATATATATACTGGGCACACACACAAACATATAATATACATATGTATATATGTGCGAAAAATTACATCAAACAAACAAATATCCACATATATGTAAATACAAGCAAAGCAAAAATTGAAGAATAAATACATACAAAAAATACATAATCAAACAATCATACAAACAAGTATAGAGTCAAACAAGTTCACAAACTAATACAAAGACAAACATCCAAACACAAATTAATCAAACAAATAAACACGAACAAATACACAGTCAAACAAATAAACACGCACAAACAAATTCGCAATCAAACAAATGCACAATCAAGAAGCAAAGAAAAAACCATACACAAACAAAAAAAATACACACAAACAAACGAAGACACTTACACATACATACACAAAGAAAAGACATACATACACAAACAAACAAAAACACAAACAAACACCCACACCCACCTACCTTCCCACACCCACACGCGAATACGTGTCTACACCCCC
>NW_027213122.1:12500-15000 GCF_042767895.1 Penaeus vannamei | reverse complement strand
ATATGTATGTATGTATGTATATATATATATTTATTTATTTATATATTTATATATATGCATGTGTATATATACATACATACATACATACACAGACACACACACACACACACACACACACACACATATATATATATATATATATATATATATATATATATATATATATATATATATATGTCTGTATGTATGTATGCATACATATGTGTCTGCATACATATCTATGTATACTGTATATATCTGTTTGTAAACACATGATACATAAAACCGACCACGTTTATTCACATGTGTCGTCAGGAGCGTCAGCCACAGGATATTCGCTATTAGATCACGTGGAGGATTAGGCAAGGATATGCGAACGTGGTCCTTGACATAGAATCAGCTGAAATGTTTTGAAAGATTTTTTTTGTTTTGTTTTGGTAGTTAATGTTAATGATTACTGATATATTGATACTTAATAGTGGCTGTGATACTAATTATAATAGTTGTGATGATGGAGGGAATAATAATGATGTTTATGATATCAATCGCATGGGTTAGATTTTTTCTTTGTTTTTGTAGTTAATATTAATGATTACTGATATATTGATACTTAATAGTGGCTGTGATACTAATTATAATAGTTATGATGATGGAGGGAATAATAATGATGCTTATGATATCAATCGTATGGGTTACAATAATCAAGTAGATATTAATCAATGATAATAATGATATAATTAGTAAAAAAAAACGCAATTACAATAATACAAATGAGGATGACACTAATGATGAACATGATCATGATAACGCTAATATTAATGATAGCAATAATGAGGGTAAAAATAACAATACTAGCAATTATAAATGCATCAGTAATGATGACGATGAAGATGATGATGATGATGATAAAAACGAATCATCGAAATAAAACAAAAATAAAAATAAAGAAATACTAAAATAAAAGTAAAGATGAAAATGAAGAATCAGAATAAAATCAAACAAAAATAAACCAAAATGATAATAATGATAATGATATAATAATAATAATAATAATAATAATAATAATAATAAGATAATACTGATGATAATAGTAAAGATAAAATAGTAACGATAATAAGGATGATAATGATAATAGTAATGATGATGACAATGATAATAATATTAATAGTGATAATGATAATAATAGTAGTAAGAGAACAAGAGTAAAAAGCTGAATGATAAAATAAAAATTGTGAAAATAAAGGAAAAATATAGACACAGATGAGTATGAAATAAAAATAAGAATATTAATGAAGATAGAAATAAAGAGATTTTTTTTTTGAACATGAAAAGGAAATCAACATAAAATTGAAACCAAAAATGAAAATAAATGAAGAAATTAAGAACTTCAAATAGAAACAGAATTGAAAACAAAAGATGTAAGTAGAAATAAAAAAAAAGCAATATAAATGCAAATGAAAAAAGATAATGTTGTGACTATAACTCCTGTTACGAGTATTAATGATAACATTGACAATAACGATAATAGTGATGATAACAAAGATATGCCAATGATGATGATAATGAGGATGAGCATGACATGGATATTTCGTGATTCGTTAATTGAAGATATGTCACTAACTTTCACAATGTCTGGAATGTTTCTTTTATCTATCGCCAATACTGTATGACGTTTAGCCTGGCCTTCTTAAATATCTTTATTCTATTTTTTTCATTATTATTATTATTATTATTTTTAGTTATTTATTTATCTTTTTTATTTCTATTATTGTTATTATTATTTCTAGTTATTTATTTATCAATTTTTCTTTTTTTTAAGGAGATACAGGAACGTATTTCATATGTTTATTTACTTATTTATGTTTTATCGTCAGTGGAGCAAGCGGGATTGCTAAGTGGTAACTGCTGACCCTGCATCAGTTACCGAGGCATCTCCTTGGCTTAACATAATCTTGATCACGTATTTAGCACTTGGTCTCACCCTTGCTTCTCCTCCGTCCTCCTCTCATTCCCAGTTATCTACGTGACTCGCTCTCCTTTATTTTATTCTCTCGTCTTCATACTTCATGACCTCTATACTTGGTTTGTTTGTGCTCTTCTCTCTTCCTGCCTGATTTTTTACTTTGCCTCTCTCGTTCGTTCTTTCTTACTCCCTTCTTCATGTTTGGACCACTTCCCCCTTTCTTTAACTCCTTCCCATTCCCGCCTTCCGTAACTAAAACCTTCTCCTTCTTCCTCCTCCTCCACCTTCCTTCTTCTCGTTCTCTCTCTCACTCCCTGCAATGGCTCCTTCCCATTCCTTTTTCATTCTTTGACCATTTTTACTTCCTCCTCGTTAACCCCCTTTCCGCACCTTCCTTCCACATGGAACCTCCTCCCTCCACCCCTTCTTCTTTCCTCCTTTCCTTCTTCCACTACGTCATACACACCTTCCCATTTCCTCCTCCCTCCTTCACCCATTCCTTCCTTTCATATCTAACCTCCTCCTCCTTCCTCGCTCCCGCTCGCACTCCTCTCTGAA
>NW_027213122.1:0-7500 GCF_042767895.1 Penaeus vannamei | reverse complement strand
AGTTTCCTTTTCTTTCTTTCTCTCCTTCAGTTTCCTTTTCTTTCTTTCTCTCCTTCAGTTTCCTTTTCTTTCTTTCTTTCTCTCTTTTAGTTTCCTTTTCTTTCTCTCTCTCCTTCAGTTTCCTTTTCTTTCTTTCTTTCTCTCCTTCCGTTTCCTTTTCTTTCTTTCTCTCCTTCAGTTCCCTTTTCTTTCTTTCTCTCCTTCAGTTTCCTTTTCTTTCTTTCTTTCTCTCTTTTAGTTTCCTTTTCTTTCTCTCTCTCCTTCAGTTTCCTTTTCTTTCTTTCTTTCTCTCCTTCCGTTTCCTTTTCTTTCTTTCTTTCTTTCTCTCCTTCAGTTTCATTTTCTTTCTTTCTTTCTCTCCTTCTTTCTTTTCTTTCTTTCTTTCTTTCTCTCCTTTCTCTCAGTTTCCTTTTCTTTTTTTCTTCCTCTCCTTCAGCTTCTTTCTTTCTTTCTTTCTCTCTTTCAGTTTCCTTTTCTTTCTTTCTCTCCTTCAGTTTCCTTTTCTTTCTTTCTCTCCTTCAGTTTCCTTTTCTTTCTTTCGTTCTCTCCTTCAGTTTCCTTTTCTTTCTTTCGTTCTCTCCTTCAGTTTCCTTTTCTTTCTTTCTCTCCTTCAGTTTCCTTTTCTTTCTTTCTCTCCTTCAGTTTCCTTTTCTTTCTTTCGTTCTCTCCTTCTGTTTCCTTTTCTTTCTTTCTCTCCTTCAGTTTCCTTTTCTTTCTCTCTCTCCTTCAGTTTCCTTTTCTATCTTTCTTTCACTCCTTCAGTTTCGTTTTGTTTGTTTCTTTCTTTCTCTTCTTCAGTTTCATTTTCTTTCTTTCTTTCTCTGCTTCTTTCTTTTCTTTCTTTCTTTCTTTCTCTCCTTTCTCTCAGTTTCTTTTTCTTTTTTTCTTCCTCTCCTTCAGCTTCTTTCTTTCTTTCTTTCTCTCCTTCAGTTTCCTTTTCTTTCTTTCTCTCCTTCAGTTTCCTTTTCTTTCTTTCTCTCCTTCAGTTTCCTTTTCTTTCTTTCTTTCTCTCTTTTAGTTTCCTTTTCTTTCTCTCTCTCCTTCAGTTTCCTTTTCTTTCTTTCTTTCTCTCCTTCCGTTTCCTTTTCTTTCTTTCTCTCCTTCAGTTCCCTTTTCTTTCTTTCTCTCCTTCAGTTTCCTTTTCTTTCTTTCTTTCTCTCTTTTAGTTTCCTTTTCTTTCTCTCTCTCCTTCAGTTTCCTTTTCTTTCTTTCTTTCTCTCCTTCCGTTTCCTTTTCTTTCTTTCTCTCCTTCAGTTTCATTTTCTTTCTTTCTTTCTCTCCTTCTTTCTTTTCTTTCTTTCTTTCTTTCTGTCCTTTCTCTCAGTTTCCTTTTCTTTTTTTCTTCCTCTCCTTCAGCTTCTTTCTTTCTTTCTTTCTCTCTTTCAGTTTCCTTTTCTTTCTTTCTCTCCTTCAGTTTCCTTTTCTTTCTTTCTCTCCTTCAGTTTCCTTTTCTTTCTTTCGTTCTCTCCTTCAGTTTCCTTTTCTTTCTTTCGTTCTCTCCTTCAGTTTCCTTTTCTTTCTTTCTCTCCTTCAGTTTCCTTTTCTTTCTTTCTCTCCTTCAGTTTCCTTTTCTTTCTTTCGTTCTCTCCTTCAGTTTCCTTTTCTTTCTTTCTCTCCTTCAGTTTCCTTTTCTTTCTCTCTCTCCTTCAGTTTCCTTTTCTATCTTTCTTTCTCTCCTTCAGTTTCCTTTTCTTTCTTTCTTTCTTTCTCTCCTTCAGTTTCATTTTCTTTCTTTCTTTCTCTCCTTCTTTCTTTTCTTTCTTTCTTTCTTTCTCTCCTTTCTCTCAGTTTCCTTTTCTTTTTTTCTTCCTCTCCTTCAGCTTCTTTCTTTCTTTCTTTCTCTCCTTCAGTTTCCTTTTCTTTCTTTCTCTCCTTCAGTTTCCTTTTCTTTCTTTCTCTCCTTCAGTTTCCTTTTCTTTCTTTCTTTCTCTCTTTTAGTTTCCTTTTCTTTCTCTCTCTCCTTCAGTTTCCTTTTCTTTCTTTCTTTCTCTCCTTCCGTTTCCTTTTCTTTCTTTCTCTCCTTCAGTTCCCTTTTCTTTCTTTCTCTCCTTCAGTTTCCTTTTCTTTCTTTCTTTCTCTCTTTTAGTTTCCTTTTCTTTCTCTCTCTCCTTCAGTTTCCTTTTCTTTCTTTCTTTCTCTCCTTCAGTTTCTTTTTCTTTCTTTCTTTCTCTCCTTCAGTTTCCTTTTCTTTCTTTCTCTCCATCAGTTTCTTTTTCTTTCTTTCTCTCCTTCACTTTCCTTTTCTTTCTTTCTCCTTCAGTTTCCTTTCCTTTCTTTCTCTCCTTCAGTTTCCTTTCCTGTCTTTTCTTTCCTTCAGTTTCCTTTTGTTTCTTTCTCTCTTAGTTTCCTTTTGTTTCTTTCTCTCCTTTAGTTTCCTTTTCTTTCTTTCTCTCCTTCAGTTTCCTTTGCTTTCTTTCTCTCCATCAGTTTCCTTTTCTTTCTTTCTCTCCTTCAGTTTCCTTTTCTTTCTCTCCAGTTTCCTTTTCTTTCTTTCTCTCCTTCAGTTTCCTTTTCTTTCTTTCTCTCCTTCAGTTTCCTTTTCTTTCTTTCTCTCCTTCAGTTTCCTTTTCTTTCTTTCTCTCCTTCAGTTTCCTTTTCTTTCTTTCTCTCCTTCAGTTTCCTTTTCTTTCTTTCTTTCTTTCTCTCCTTCAGTTTCCTTTTCTTTCTTTCTCTCCTTCAGTTTCCTTTTCTTTCTTTCTCTCCTTCAGTTTCCTTTCTTTCTTTCTCTCCTTCAGTTTCCTTTTCTTTCTTTCTCTCCTTCAGTTTCCTTTTCTTTCTTTCTCTCCTTCAGTTTCGTTTTCTTTCTTTCTCTCCTTCAGTTTCCTTTTCTTTCTTTCTTTCTCTCCTTCAGTTTCCTTTTCTTTCTTTCTTTCTCTCCTTCAGATTCCTTTTCTTTCTTTCTCTCCTTCAATTTCCTTTTCTTTCTTTCTCTCCTTCAGTTTCCTTTTCTTTCTTTCTTTCTCTCCTTCAGTTTCCTTTTCTTTCTTTCTCTCCTTCGGTTTTCTTTTCTTTCTCTCTCTCCTTAGTTTCCTTTTCTTTCTTTCTGTCCTTCAGTTTCCTTTTCTTTCTTTCTCTTTTAGTTTCCTTTGCTTTCTTTCTTTCTCCTCCTACAGTTTCCTTTTCTTTCTTTCTTTCCTTCGGTTTCCTTTTCTTTCTTTCTCTGCAACAGTTTCCTTTTTTCTGTCCTGCAGTTTTCTTTTCTTTCTTTCTCTCTTATAGTTTCCTTTTCTTTCTTTCTCTCCTACATTATCCTTTCCTTTCCTACTCTCCAACAGTTTCCTTTTCTTTTCTTCACACCTACAATTTCCCCTTCTTTCTTCCTCCTCTACACTTCCCCCCTCTTTCGTCCTCCCCTACACTTCACCCCTCTTTCTTTCTCCCCTACAGTTCCCCTTCTTTCTTTCTCCCCTACACTCCCCCCCCCCCTCTTTCTTTCTCCCCTACAATTTCCTCTTCTTCCATCCCTAAAATTTTGAAACATCTTCAGGTCGACATATACACAGAAGGACAGTGATTGGCCGTGATGTGGTTGACGAGCATAGCAGGTAATGTTTTCAGGACTCAGGTGTTGATGTATCCCCCGGAGGCTCTCAGTGGCACTCAAGGTACAGTGCTTAGGAGTTGGTTGATGACGATGAAAGATTGTTGATGTTTGTGTTTGTGTGTGTGATTGCGTGTGTGTGCTGTGTTTGCGTATGTTGCTGTGTTTGTGTTTGTGTGTGCGTGTGTGTTTGGGTGTGAGTGCTGTGTTTGCGTGCTGGGGTGTGTGCTGTGTTTGCGTGTGTTATTGTGTTTAGGTGTGTGTTTGCGTGTGTTGCTATTTTTGCGTGTTTGCGTGTGTTGCTGTGTTTGCGTGTGTTGCTGTGTTTGTGTGATTGGGAGTGTGCTGTGTTTGCGTGTGTTGCTGTGTTTGTTTTTGGGTGTGTGCTGTGTTTGCGTGCGTTGTTGTGTTTGTGTGTACTGTGTTTGCGTGTGATGCTGTGTTTGTGTGTGTTGCAGTTGCTGTGTTTGTGTGTTTGGGTGTGTGCTGTGGTTCCGTGTGTTGCTGTGTTTGTGTGTGTGCTGTGTTTGCGTGTGTTGCTGTGTTTGTGTTTGTGTGCGTGCTGTGTTTGCGTGTGTGTGTGTGTGTGCTGTGTTTGCGTGTGTTGCTGTGTTTGTGTGTGTGCTGTGTTTGTGTGTATGCTGTGTTTGCGTGTGTCTCTGTGTTTGCGTGTTTGGGTGTGTGCTGTGTTTGCGTGTGTTGCTGTGTGTGTTGTTTTTTTGTGTGTGCGTGTGGAATGTTGTGTGTGTGTCGTGTTTTTTTCTGTGTGCGTGTGGAATGTTCGGAATAAAGTCTATCATACGGTTCTTGTTAGTGTAGTATATAATGTTTTCACTCTCCCACCGTCCCTCCCTTTCCCTCCTCTCCTTCTATATGCAACAAAGATATGTATGTTATGCGTTACATTATTCCCTCACAGACTAAGACGCGTATTCTTTACACTTTTTTCACATTTTATCATGGCACAAATGTACAACTTGTTCCTACAATAATGTACACTTAATATAATGTACACTTATAATATAATATACACTTATAATATAATATACACCTATAATATAACGTACACTTATAATATAATGTACACTTATAATATAATGTACACTTATAATAATATATAATGTACTTAATATAATGTACTTAATATAATGTACACTTATAATATAATGTACACTTATAATATAATGTACTCTTATAATAATATATAATGCACTTAATATCATGTATACTTATAATGTACACTTTTTCACTTGTTCCTATAACTGAAGTACTCTAATTTCCGCAAAGATTTGAACCAGCTGGGAGAGGAACTATGCGAATATGGAGTAAACAGACATCGGAGAGTATTTGCGACCTACATCTTCACTTCTCCTGGGAATATAGTATACAGGTGAGTGTTATTGATGGAGTTAGAATTGCCATTTTGCGAAAGAAGATCAAGATAAGTGATATTATTTCCCGAAAGTTATGTTTGATGATGAGTTGTTTTATTTATTAGCTCCGCACAGGTGGTTATGTCTTTGGAAACGTTGGTTAGTTTGTTGGTTGGTAACAGGATAACTCGGAAGGTTATTATTATCATTATTATTGTTGTTGTTGTTGTTATTATTATTAGATTTACGAAGCCAAATCATTTTTAGCGAAACCTTTAAAGTATTTTGTGGGAAGAAGAGAGATACAACGTAAGGTGACTGTTGATTTATAACCAGATAAGCAAAAACATATGACGTAAGTAAATAAACATCGACGTCTGCATGTATCTTGTAATACAAGCTGTGGAACTTCTGCAGTTATTCGGCTTACTGATTTCAGATTTTTTCTCTACTCTTTCTCCTCCTCATTCTCCGTAGTACCTCCCTCCCCTCCACTCTCTCCATCCTCCGTCTATCCCTCACCCATCTCCTCTCCCCTCCCTCTATCCCTCACCCATCTCTCCCCTCCCTCTATCCCTCATCCATCTCCTCTCCCCTCCCTCCCTCAATCGTAATGTTAACAGAGATGCCTCGCACGATGAAAGACTCCTCCCAACCGAAAATATGTAGCAATCTTAATACAGAAAGAGGCATGATCTGTCCACTAACCCGAGGGATAATGTGAGCAGAGGATACCGGTCAAATAAGAACCGAGACCATCGTAATAGCGTATCAGACGTTAAGTTTAGGACCAATAATCATTTTTGTAATTTATCAGCCAAGCAGCCATTGCCGTGGATGCTGTAACTGTGGGGAGTTCACGACAGTCAAACTGTAGATACGACTATAAGGTCAGATGTGCATCCTGTCAATTGTATGGTCACCAAAGAAGGCTTTTTAACCATTATAGTGAATAGGAATTTGGCCAAGAAGAAGGCACCGATGCTGAACCTAAACGAATAAACACCCAGTCACTCCTCTATCGCAAGGAGGAAATAGAACTTCTAGTCCATAAAAGACATGTTGCTATTTTACGCATCACTGCGACGTGGCTCCTTCCAAATACGAGTTGTTCTATGGTAAACGTTTCTTCCTTTAATATCTACCGCCATGATCATGATCGTGATGGAAGAGTATATATCTATATTAGGGATGACTTCAAGGTTGTATTTATTGACATCCTCATGGCCATACTACTTTCAGCAATACTTCAGATTGCTTGAAGTTTAAGCAGATACACACACAAATATGCCCAAGTAAACAAACACAAAGCATGCACATTTGTCTGCACAAACCCGTTTTTACTCTGAGTGATGCCAAAGATAATTTATTAGCATGAGATAATAAATTTGGCAAATCAATCATGAATGTGAAGTTGGCTCGTGTCAACTAGGGTAACCTCCCCCTCTGCAACTCCTATAGACCTCATGATTAATAAACCAGACATTTATTATCAGTCTAGTTGTAGTAATTTATATTTGCTATCAATATAAGTAAACCGAAAGCACTTCTATTATTACCAACACATTTCCCAAATTATCGACAATCCCTCATGTCATTCCCCTACGCAAAGCTGGTGACATCGAGTATTAAATTACTATCGTTTAATATCTTTACTGCTAACATTGAAAAAAAAACTGCAACCAATCAGCCAAAGTCCTTTTTTGTCTAACAAACATTTGGCTGATAGCAAGGATTTCGACAAAGGTTTTCTACAGAAACTGCTCTTCTAAAAGGAACCGATAAAATATATGGTAAGTGACAATAAGAAAATACTTTATTTACTTCTAGACCTTTCTAAAGCTTTGGATAGAGTAAACCATGGTATGTCTATAAGGAAATGCATGAAACTAAGTATAGATTTATTCTGGTAGCGGACAGCAAACAGATCGTAGGCAGTAAGACTCAAGAAGATGTTTTTTCAAAGAAATATTTCCTTCGGTGTTCCTCAGGGATCCTTGCTAGGTCTGATTCTGTTCTTAATTTATATGAATGATTTATCTGAGGGTTTACCAGGTTGTTTTGTAGTACAGTATGCAGATGATAGTTACTTTCGTCTGGGAATTACTTGAAATCTTTTTTTTTTTTTTTTTTTTTTTTTTTTTTTAATTGGAAAAAAATGCATCTCGGAATTACTTGAAAAAGCAGAAAATATCTTATCATATGCGAACTTATACTTTCAGGGGAATGGCCTAATACTGAACGAAAAGAGAACTCACAGTGTATTTATTGCTTCACGACACTGTATTTCCCAATCACATGATAATATTGTTATAGATCTCAATGGAAGTCGTATAATACTAGATACTGCTGTTAAAAACTTGGGAGTTTATGTGGACCAATGTATATATCTCAACAGAATAGGAAGATGCTTTGAAACCTACACACGATTCATTGCGTCACTCTTGCTGAGCAACATTAACTATTGCTCAAGAGTGTGGGGAGTCACGAATAAAACCAATAGAAAGACCAGAAACTTGTATATGGTCGTTGAAGTTAAGAAAGTGCGATCAGAACATCCCTGTAAGCTTTTAAACAGCTAGACAA
>NW_027213121.1:40000-42870 GCF_042767895.1 Penaeus vannamei | reverse complement strand
GAGCTCCTTCCCAGGTACGACCCCCGCCTCCACCTACCTGTACATGCTCTCGAGATTCCTCACCGCTTGACCGTCTATGTCCGGTTGCAGGTCGGCGAAACTGGCGACCAGGGGCAAGTTGCAGACTGCTCTCATGGCCGTATAGGGAGGCAGGCCATGGTCCCGCCCTCGCTGCACGTTGACGGCCACGAGGTCGAGTCCGAAGGGCAATTCCCCGCGGAAGAGGCGACCTGCGACCTGGTGGGGGCGGGGCGGGGAAGGGGGCGGCGCTGAGATGGTGGAAGGTCGAGGAGGCACGCGTGTTTAGTTGGATTTCTCTGTCTGTTTGGTGGGGTCTTTTCTCGTTCTGGTCCTCGGTCTGTCTGTCTGTTTGTTTATATATCTATGGTTTCTCTCTCTCTCTCTCTCTTTCTTTTTTTCTCAATCTCTCTCTCTTTCTCTCTCATCCTCACACACAGACACACATCCACATCCACACACACATCCACATCCACACACACACACACATCCACATCCACACACACACACACACCCAAACCCTATATCAACCAAGACCTACAATATACAGATAATACAATTAACAACACAGCCCCAATACCCACCCCCTTGTGGATCTACATAAACACCGAACACCGACCTAGGTAGTCAATCCCCCTCCCCTCCCCCCTCGTCCTTACCTGCGGCGAGAAGAAGCAGTAGGTAGTCAATCCCTCCCCTTCCCCTCTCCCCTTCCCCTCCCCCTCCTCGTCCTACCTGCGACGAGAAGAAGCAGTAGGTAGTCAATCCCTCCCCATTCCCCCTCCCCTCCCTCCTTCCCTTCCCTCCTTCCCCTCTCTCCTCTCCCCTCTCCCTCCCCTCCTCGTCCTACCTGCGACGAGAAGAAGCAGTAGGTAGTCAATCCCTCCCCATTCCCTCGCCCCTCCCGCCCTCCTTCCCTCCCCTCTCCCCCTCCCCCTCGTCCTACCTGCGACGAGAAGAAGCAGTAGGTGAAGTCAATCCTCCCCATTCCCCCTCCCCTCCCCCCTCCTTCCCCTCCTCTCCCTCCCCTCCCCCTCGTCCTGCCTGCGACGAGAAGAAGCAGTAGGTAGTTTGGTCCCTCTCCTTCCCCTTCCCCCCTTCCCCTCCTTCTCCTCCCTTCCCCTCCTTCCCTTTCCTTCCTTCCCCTTCCCTCCCTCCCCCTTTCCCCTCGTCCTACCTGCGGCGTGAAGAAGCAGTCAACTTGCGTGGCGCTCTGAGCCAGTTCCCCCCGCACCAGGTTCGCCAGCGTCCCCTTCGTGTACAGCGAAAAGGGGTTCATGAAGGCGGAGGACATGGACTGGGAGGAGGTGTCTCCGTGGGCGTCCATCTCTTGCAAATTGCCCTGGTGGGGGGAAGGAAGGGGGTAGGGAGGAGGGGGTGGAGGGGTGGGGAAGAGGGTGGAAGGAGGGTGTGTGGGTGGAAGGAGGGTGTGTGGGAGGGGAGGTGGGGGAAGGAGGGTGGAGAGGGGGTGGGGAGGAGGGTGGAGGGGGTGGGGAGGAGGGTGGAGGGGGGTGGGGGAGGAGGGTGGAGGGGGTGGGGTGGAAGGGAGGGGGTGTGGAGGGGTGGAGGGGTTTTAAGGAGGGAGGGAAGGGGCTGGGGAGGAGGGTGGAGGGGGTGGGGATGAGGGGGGAGGGGGTGTGGATGAGGGTGGAAGGTGGGGAAGAGGGAAGAGGCGGTGGGGTGGAAGGAGGGTGTGTGGATGAGGGTGAAGGGGAGGGTGGGGTGGAGAGTGGGGGTGGGGAGGAGGGGGAGGGGTGGGGGAAGGAGGGGAGTGGAGGAGGGGTGGGGGTGGAAGGAGGGTGTGTGGAGGAGGGGGAGGGGTGGGGGTGGAAGGAGGGTGGGGAGTAGGGGAGGGGTGGGGGTGGGAGGGGGGTGTAGAGGGTGGGGTGGGGTGGAAGGAGGGGTGGGAGGAGGGTGGAGGGGTTTTAAGGAGGGTGGAAAGGGGTGGGGAGGAGGGTGGAGGGGGAAGGGAAGGAGGGGTGGGGAGGAGGGGGAGGGGGCGGGGGTGGGAAGGAGGGGGTGGGGAGGAGGGAGGAGGGGTGGGGGAGGGAAGGAGGGGGTGGAGAGGAGGGTGGAGGGGTGTGGAGAATGGAAAAGTGTGGAGGGTGGGTGCGAAGGGATCAAGGGGAAAGTGGAGGAGGATGGGGAATGGGAAGGGAAAGAGGAAGGGGAGAAATGGGTGATATGAATTGATTTGCATATGGAAAGGAATGTTTTTTTTCTCTATTATAAGAGGATTTACATATTTTGAAGAATCATTAGTTTGTTTTAAATAGGAAATTTATGTAAGATTTCAATTAAATTTACTAATATTCTGTCTCTCTCTCTCTCTCTGTCTGTCTCCCAGGTTCCTTTCCTGCATCCCTCTTTCCCTCCTCTCCTCCTCTCTCTTTCTCTCACACACACACAACCCCCTACCCCCTTCCTACTCCTTTCCCCCACAAACCCCTCCCTCCCACCTTCCTTCCTTCCTCTCCCCCTTTCCCTTTCCTACTAACTCTCCCTTCCTTCCTCCCTCCCCCTCTCCTCCCCTTTTCTTCCTCCCCCACAAATCCCTCTCCCTTTCTACCCCCTCTCCCTTCCTCCCTTCCACCACCCTCCCTCTCCCTCCCTCCCTTCCACCCTCCCCCTCCCTCCCTCCCTTCCACCCTCCCCCTCCCCCTCCCTTCCTCCCTTCCACCCTCCCCCCCTCCCTCCCTTCCACCCTCCCCTCCGCCTCCCTCCCTCCACCTCTTTCCCCTCCCTCCCTCCCTTCCACCCACCCTCCCTCTCCCTCCCTCCCCTCCCTTCCACCCCTCTCACTCTCCCTCCCTCCCTTCCGCTTCCCCTCTCCCTCCCTCCATCCGCCTCCA
>NW_027213121.1:22500-35000 GCF_042767895.1 Penaeus vannamei | reverse complement strand
CTTTCCACCCACAGCATAGCATATACACTTTCCACCCAAAGCATAGCACATACACTTTCCACCCACAGCATAGCATATCCACTTTCCACCCACAGCATAGCATATCCACTTTCCACCCACAGCATAAGCATATCCACTTTCCACCCACAGCATAGCATATCCACTTTCCACCCACAGCATAGCATATCCACTTTCTACCCACAGCATAGCATATCCACTTTCCACCCACAGCATAGCATATCCACTTTCCACCCACAGCATAGCATATCCACTTTCCACCTACATCATAGCATATACACTTTCCACCCACATCATAGCATATACACTTTCCACCCACAGCATAGCATATACACTTTCCACCCACAGCATAGCACATACACTTTCCACCCACAGCATAGCATATACACTTTCCACCCACAGCATAGCACATACACTTTCCACCCACAGCATAGCATATCCACTTTCCACCCACAGCATAGCATATCCACTTTCCACCCACAGCATAAGCATATCCACTTTCCACCCACAGCATAGCATATACACTTTCCACCCACATCATAGCATATACACTTTCCACCCACAGCATAGCATATACACTTTCCACCCACAGCATAGCACATACACTTTCCACCCACAGCATAGCATATACACTTTCCACCCACAGCATAGCACATACACTTTCCACCCACAGCATAGCATATACACTTTCCACCCACAGCATAGCATATACACTTTCCACCCACAGCATAAGCATATCCACTTTCCACCCACAGCATAGCATATACACTTTCCACCCACAGCATAGCATATCCACTTTCCACCCACAGCATAGCATATCCACTTTCCACCCACAGCATAGCATATCCACTTTCCACCCACAGCATAGCATATACACTTTCCACCCACAGCATAGCATATACACTTTCCACCCACAGCATAGCATATCCACTTTCCACCCACAGCATAGCATATCCACTTTCCACCCACAGCATAGCACATACACTTTCCACCCACAGCATAGCATATCCACTTTCCACCCACAGCATAGCATATCCACTTTCCACCCACAGCATAGCATATACACTTTCCACCCACAGCATAGCATATCCACTTTCCACCCACAGCATAGCATATCCACTTTCCACCCACAGCATAGCATATCCACTTTCCACCCACAGCATAAGCATATCCACTTTCCACCCACAGCATAGCACATACACTTTCCACCCACAGCATAGCATATCCACTTTCCACCCACAGCATAGCATATCCACTTTCCACCCACAGCATAGCATATCCACTTTCCACCCACAGCATAGCATATCCACTTTCCACCCACAGCATAGCATATCCACTTTCCACCCACAGCATAGCATATCCACTTTCCACCCACAGCATAGCATATCCACTTTCCACCCACAGCATAGCATATACACTTTCCACCCACAGCATAGCATATCCACTTTCCACCCACAACATAGCATATACACCTTCCACCCACAGCATAGCATATCCACTTTCCACCCACAGCATAGCATATCCACTTTCCACCCACAGCATAGCATATCCACTTTCCACCCACAGCATAGCATATCCACTTTCCACCCACAGCATAGCATATCCACTTTCCACCCACAGCATAGCATATCCACTTTCCACCCACAGCATAGCATATCCACTTTCCACCCACAGCATAGCATATCCACTTTCCACCCACAGCATAGCACATACACTTTCCACCCACAGCATAGCATATCCACTTTCCACCCACAGCATAGCATATCCACTTTCCACCCACAGCATAGCATATCCACTTTCCACCCACAGCATAGCATATCCACTTTCCACCCACAGCATAGTATATCCACTTTCCACCCACAGCATAGCATATCCACTTTCCACCCACAGCATAAGCATATCCACTTTCCACCCACAGTAGAAGCATAAAAACTTTCCACCCACAGCATAGCATATCCACTTTCTACCCACAGCATAGCATATCCACTGTCCACCCACAGCATAGCATATCCACTTTCCACCCACAGCATAGCATATCCACTTTCCACCCACAGCATAGCACATACACTTTCCACCCACAGCATAGCATATCCACTTTCCACCCACAACATAGCATATCCACTTTCCACCCACAGCATAACATATACACTTTCCACCCACAGCATAGCATATCCACTTTCCACCCACAGCATAGCACATACACTTTCCACTCACAGCATAGCATATCCACTTTCCACCCACAGCATAGCACATACACTTTCCACCCACAGCATAGCATATACACTTTCCACCCACAGCATAGCATATCCACTTTCCACCCACAGCATAGCATATACACTTTCCACCCACAGCATAGCATATCCACTTTCCACCCACAGCATAGCATATCCACTTTCCACCCACAGCATAGCATATCCACTTTCCACCCACAGCATAGCATATCCACTTTCCACCCACAGCATAGCATATCCACTTTCCACCCACAGCATAGCATATCCACTTTCCACCCACAGCATAGCACATCCACTTTCCACCCACAGCATAGCATATCCACTTTCCACCCACAGCATAAGCATATCCACTTTCCACCCACAGTAGAAGCATAAAAACTTTCCACCCACAGCATAGCATATCCACTTTCCACCCACAGCATAGCATATCCACTTTCCACCCACAGCATAAGCATATCCACTTTCCACCCACAGCATAGCACATACACTTTCCACCCACAGCATAGCATATCCACTTTCCACCCACAGCATAGCATATCCACTTTCCACCCACAGCATAGCATATCCACTTTCCACCCAGAGTATACCATATCCACTTTCCATGCACAGCATAGCATATCCACTTTTCATCCACAGCATAGTATATCCACTTTCCACCCACAGCATAAGCATATCCACTTTCCACCCACAGTAGAAGCATAAAAACTTTCCACCCACAGCATAGCATATCCACTTTCCACTCACAGCATAGCATATCCACTTTCCACCCACAGCATAAGCATATCCACTTTCCACCCACAGCATAGCACATACACTTTCCACCCACAGCATAGCATATCCACTTTCCACCCACAACATAGCATATCCACTTTCCACCCACAGCATAGCACATACACTTTCCACCCACAGCATAGCATATCCACTTTCCACCCACAGCATAGCATATCCACTTTCCACCCACAGCATAGCATATCCACTTTCCACCCACAGCATAGCATATCCACTTTCCACCCACAGCAGAGCATATCCACTTTCCACCCACAGCATAGCATATCCACTTTCCACCCACAGCATAGCATATCCACTTTCCACCCACAGCATAGCATATCCACTTTCCACCCACAGCATAGCATATCCACTTTCCACCCACAGCATAGCACATACACTTTCCACCCACAGCATAGCATATCCACTTTCCACCCACAGCATAGCATATCCACTTTCCACCCACAGCATAGCATATCCACTTTCCACCCACAGCATAGCATATACACTTTCCACCCACAGCATAGCATATCCACTTTCCACCCACAGCATAGCATATCCACTTTCCACCCACAGCATAGCATATCCACTTTCCACCCACAGCATAAGCATATCCACTTTCCACCCACAGCATAGCACATACACTTTCCACCCACAACATAGCATATCCACTTTCCACCCACAGCATAGCATATCCACTTTCCACCCACAGCATAGCATATACACTTTCCACCCACAGCATAGCATATCCACTTTCCACCCACAGCATAGCATATCCACTTTCCACCCACAGCATAGCATATCCACTTTCCACCCACAGCATAAGCATATCCACTTTCCACCCACAGTAGAAGCATAAAAACTTTCCACCCACAGCATAGCATATCCACTTTCCACCCACAGCATAGCATATCCACTTTCCACCCACAGCATAAGCATATCCACTTTCCACCCACAGCATAGCACATACACTTTCCACCCACAGCATAGCATATCCACTTTCCACCCACAGCATAGCATATCCACTTTCCACCCACAGCATAGCACATACACTTTCCACCCACAGCATAGCATATCCACTTTCCACCCACAGCATAGCATATCCACTTTCCACCCACAGCATAGCATATCCACTTTCCACCCACAGCATAGCATATCCACTTTCCACCCACAGCATAGCATATCCACTTTCCACCCACAGCATAGCATATCCACTTTCCTCCCACAGCATAAGCATATACAGTTTCCACCCACAGCATAGCATATCCACTTTCCACCCACAGCATAGCATATCCACTTTCCACCCACAGCATAGCATATCCACTTTCCACCCACAGCATAGCATATCCACTTTCCACCCACAGCATAGCATATCCACTTTCCACCCACAGCATAGCATATCCACTTTCCACCCACAGCATAGCATATCCACTTTCCACCCACAGCATAGCATATCCACTTTCCACCCACAGCATAGCATATCCACTTTCCACCCACATCATAAGCATATCCACTTTCCACCCACATCATAGCATATCCACTTTCCACCCACAGCATAGCATATCCACTTTCCACCCACATCATAGCATATCCACTTTCCACCCACAGCATAGCATATCCACTTTCCACCCACAGCATAGCATATCCACTTTCCACCCACAGCATAGCATATCCACTTTCCACCCACATCATAGCATATACACTTTCCACCCACAGCATAGCATATCCACTTTCCACCCACAGCATAGCATATCCACTTTCCACCCACAGCATAAGCATATCCACTTTCCACCCACAGCATAGCATATCCACTTTCCACCCACAGCATAGCATATCCACTTTCCACCCACAGCATAGCATATCCACTTTCCACCCACAGCATAGCATATCCACTTTCCACCCACAGCATAGCATATCCACTTTCCACCCACAGCATAGCATATCCACTTTCCACCCACAGCATAGCATATCCACTTTCCACCCACAGCATAGCATATCCACTTTCCACCCACAGCATAGCATATCCACTTTCCGCCCACAGCAGAGCACATCCAATTTCCACCCACAGCATAGCATATCCACTTTCCACCCACATCATAGCATATCCACTTTCCACCCACAGCAGAGCACATCCACTTTCCACCCACAGCATAAGCATATCCACCTTCCACCCACAGCATAGCATATCCACTTTCCACCCACAGCATAGCATATCCACTTTCCACCCACAGCATAAGCATATCCACTTTCCACCCACAGCATAGCATATCCACTTTCCACCCACATCATAAGCATATCCACTTTCCACCCACATCATAGCATATCCACTTTCCACCCACAGCATAGCACATCCACTTTCCACCCACAGCATAGCATATCCACTTTCCACCCACAGCATAGCATATACACTTTCCACCCACATCATAAGCATATCCACTTTCCACCCACATCATAAGCATATCCACTTTCCACCCACAGCATAGCATATCCACTTTCCACCCACAGCATAGCATATCCACTTTCCACCCACAGCATAGCATATCCACTTTCCACCCACAGCATAGCATATCCACTTTCCACCCACAGCATAGCATATCCACTTTCCACCCACAGCATAGCATATCCACTTTCCACCCACAGCATAGCATATCCACTTTCCACCCACATCATAAGCATATCCACTTTCCACCCACATCATAAGCATATCCACTTTCCACCCACAGCATAGCATATCCACTTTCCACCCACAGCATAGCATATCCACTTTCCACCCACAGCATAGCATATCCACTTTCCACCCACAGCATAGCATATCCACTTTCCACCCACAGCATAGCACATCCACTTTCCACGCACAGCATAAGCATATCCACTTTCCACCCACAGCATAGCATATCCACTTTCCACCCACATCATAAGCATATCCACTTTCCACCCACAGCATAGCATATCCACTTTCCACCCACAGCATAGCATATCCACTTTCCACCCACAGCATAGCATATCCACTTTCCACCCACAGCATAGCATATCCACTTTCCACCCACAGCATAGCATATCCACTTTCCACCCACAGCATAGCACATCCACTTTCCACCCACAGCATAAGCATATCCACTTTCCACCCACAGCATAGCATATCCACTTTCCACCCACATCATAAGCATATCCACTTTCCACCCACATCATAGCATATCCACTTTCCACCCACAGCATAGCATATCCACTTTCCACCCACATCATAAGCATATCCACTTTCCACCCACATCATAGCACATCCACTTTCCACCCACAGCGTACTGACACCCACGCACCTGATGGGTCAAGAGGCCGCCTTCAAATGTCCTCAGAGAATTACTCTGTGCGAGGTCAGTGCCGTAGACGACTGACCCGTCCAGATATGAGGTCTTCTCGTTGACCTGCATCCGGGGCCCTGGTGAGAGAATTTTTATTATCATTAATTTTTATATCATTATTGATGTGATTTATTTTGATATCTATTTTATTATTATTATTATTATATTATTGTTAATTTAATTTTTATTATTATTGATTTTTATATTATTATTGATATGATTTATTTTGATATTTATCATTATTATTATTATTATTATATTATTATTAATTTATTTTTTATTATCATTGATTTTTATTTTTGATAATTTTTGGTATTAAAATTAGCTCGAATTTTTATTTATTTTATTTTATTTCTGTTTGTGTAGTTGGAAATTAGCTCGATTTTTCTTTTTTTATTTACTTTATTTTATTTGTGGTTATGTAGTTGGATATGTTTTGTTTCCCTCTTTACAGTGAAAGAAAGAAAGAAAAAAAGAAAATTGATAGGAAAACCAACACAGAGAAGGAGACGGAGAAGGTGAAGGAGAAGGGGGAGGAGAAGGAAAGAAAAAAACAAATGATAGGAAAACCAACACAGAGAAGGAGACGGAGAAGGGGGAGGAGAAGGAGAAGGAGAAGAAGGAGAAGGGGAACGGGAAGGGGAAGGAGAAGGAGAAGGAAAAGGAAGAGGAAAGGAAAAGCAAAAGGAAAAGGAAAAGGAGAAGGAGAAAGAGACTGAGAGAGAAAGAGAGAAAAAAGAGAAAGAGAGACAGAAAAGCGAACGAGACAGAGAGAGAAAGAAAGAGAAAGATCAGAGAAAAACAAGAGAAAGACAGACAGAGAGAGAAAAAAAAAAACGATAGACAAATCTAGATCCCCCACCCAGACTCCCTCCAAAAAAAAGAAAGAAAACAAAAAGAAAGAAAAAAAAGAAAATCCCAAACAGAGGAAGATCGCAACCCTCCCCCCTCCCCCCCCCAAAAAAAAACGAAGATCGCCAACCCCCCCCCCCTCCCCCCTCAAAAAAAAAAAAAAAAACGAAGAAGATCGCCAAAAAGAAAGAAAGAAAAGAAAGAAAGAAATAAAGAACCCCCCCCCCCCGAAGATCGCCAACCCTCCTCCCTTAAAAAAAAAAAAACAGGATCACCCTCCCCCCCCCCACAAAAAGAAAAAAACAAAAAAAAAAAAAAAAAAAAAAAATAAAAAAGAAGCCCGCCCTGCGCACCCAGCTCGCACTGCCAGTCGGCGACGGAGCGCACGAACTCCATGCAGGTCTGGTTGAAGGCCGCGTAGAAGGGGTCCTCCTCGGGGATGGCGATAGGGGCGCATTCCGGATGGATTAGCGAGGGATCGTCGCCCAAAACGTCGGGGCAGCATGGCAGGTCCTTGCCGTCCTTGCCTGTGGGAATTCGGGAAATGAGGAATTCGGAAGAGGATTTTATTTCTTCTAAGAAGAGGAAGAAGAGAAGAGGAAGGAGGAGGAGGAGGAGGAGGATAAAAAGGAGGATAGTGGGGGAGGAGGAGGAGGAGGAGGAGGAGGAGGATAATAAGGAGGATAGTGGGGGAGGAGGATAATAATAAGGAGGATAGTGGGGGAGGAGGAGGATAATAATAATAAGGAGGATAGTGGGGGAGGAGGAGGAGGATAATAATAAGGAGGATAGTGAGGGAGGAGGAGGATAATAAGGAGGATAGTGGGGGAGGAGGAGGAGGATAATAATAAGGAGGATAGTGAGGGAGGAGGAGGATAATAATAATAAGGAGGATAGTGGGGGAGGAGGAGGAGGAGGAGGAGTAGGAGAATGTGGGAGGAGGAGGAGGAGGAGGAGGAGAAGGAGGATAATAAGGAGGATACTGGGGGGGGGGAGAAGAATTGGGGAGGAGGAGGAGGATGAGGAACAGGAGGAAGAGGAAGATCATAAAATCGAAGATTTGGAAATTCGGAAAATCGGTAATTTGGAAATTCAAAGATTTAAATATCGGATATTCGAAGAGTCGAAAATTCTGAAATTCGATATTTCAAAAAATTAAAATTTGTTTTTATATCTGTCTGCCCCATCTTTTTTTTTTTTTTTTTTTTTTTTTTCCAGGGAATTATATGCATATTCCCCTTATTATCAAGTTAAAGAAGTATCATTACAATATCATCTACTTTATAACCTTTAAAAATCTATTAATTAGGTAATAAAACTATCACAATAAATTAGGTGATTAATCCATGCACAATTCTTTAGAAGTTTTGAATGGAACTATTTGACTTAACATACACATGAATGTCTAAGCTATTCCACATCTGAACATAAGTAAAGTGTTATAAGTAAAGGGAATATAAGTAAAGTGTTATAAGTAAAGTGAATATAAGTAAAGTGAATATAATCAAAGTGTTATAAGTAAAGTGTTATAAGTAAAGTGAATATAAGTAAAGTGAATATAAGTAAAGTGTTATAAGTAAAGTGTTATAAGTAAAGTGAATATAAGTAAAGTGTTATAAGTAAAGTGAATATAAGTAAAGTGTTATAAGTAAAGTGAATATAAGTAAAGTGTTATAAGTAAAGTGAATATAAGTAAAGTGTTATAAGTAAAGTGAATATAAGTAAAGTGTTATAAGTAAAGTGAATATAAGTAAAGTGTTATAAGTAAAGTGAATATAAGTAAAGTGTTATAAGTAAAGTGAATATAAGTAAAGTGGTATAAGTAAAGTGAATATAAGTAAAGTGTTATAAGTAAAGTGAATATAAGTAAAGTGTTATAAGTAAAGTGTTTTAAGTAAAGTGAATATAAGTAAAGTGTTATAAGTAAAGTGAATATAAGTAAAGTGTTATAATTAAAGTGAATATACGTAAAGTGTTATAAGTAAAGTGAATATAAGTAAAGTGTTATAAGTAAAGTGAATATAAGTAAAGTGTTATAAGTAAAGTGAATATAAGTAAAGTGTTATAAGTAAAGTGAATATAAGTAAAGTGAATATAAGTAAAGTGTTATAAGTAAAGTGTTATAAGTAAAATTAATATAAGTAAAGTGTTATAAGTAAAGTGAATATAAGTAAAGTGTTATAAGTAAAGTGAATATAAGTAAAGTGTTATAAGTAAAGTGAATATAAGTAAAGTGTTATAAGTAAAGTGAATGTAAGTAAAGTGTTATAAGTAAAGTGAACATAAGTGAAGTGTTATAATTAAAGTGAATATAAGTAAAGTGTTATAATTAAAGTGAATATACGTAAAGTGTTATAAGTAAAGTGAATATAAGTAAAGTGTTATAAGTAAAGTGAATATAAGTAAAGTGTTATAATTAAAGTGAATATACGTAAAGTGTTATAAGTAAAGTGAATATAAGTAAAGTGTTATAAGTAAAGTGAATATAAGTAAAGTGTTATAAGTAAAGTGAATATAAGTAAAGTGTTATAAGTAAAGTGAATAAAAGTAAAGTGTTATAAGTAAAGTGAATATAAGTAAAGTGTTATAAGTAAAATGAATATAAGTAAAGTTATAAGTAAAGTGAATATAAGTAAAGTGAACATAAGTAAAGTGTTATAAGTAAAGTGTTTTAAGCAAAGTGAATATAAGTAAAGTGTTATAAGTAAAGTGTTATAAGTAAACTGAATATAAGTAAAGTGTTATAAGTAAAGTGAATATAAGTAAAATGAATATAAGTAAAGCGTTATAAGTAAAGTGAATATAAGTAAAGTGAACATAAGTAAAGTGTTATAAGTAAAGTGAACATAAGTAAAGTGTCTCTGAAATGCTGAGGCGTTGGCGTCTGGGAGTTGCAGAGCCGAGAGGTCGCGAGTCGTATCCCGGGTCGCAGTGCCGTCCTGATGGAGCTCCTGCTTGAGAGTGCCGTCCTGATGGAGCTCCTACTTGAGAGTGCCAAGTGCTCTGTGCCGAGACTCTGCGCCTTGTAGAGGACTGTGCGGCCCGCCATGTCCCGTCGGTGATGAAGGCTGTCTGGTAAGGATTGTGGTGTTGATGGGGGTGCACAAAGGGATGAATTGGATAGGATGGCGGAAAATGATATCGTTGTTTCCAGAGACTGATGCGGTTGTTCTTTTGACGCGCGTGACTGTGCGTCTTAAAAGGTTGACAGTTTATGGAAAATTGACAAAAAAGAAAGAAAAAAAGGAAAAAAAGAAGAAAAAAGGAAGGAAGAAAAAAGAAAAAAAAAGAAAAAAAGAAAGGAAGAAAACAAGAAAAAAGGAAAGGAAGAAAAAAAAAAGAAAAAAAGAAAAAAAAGAGGAAAAAGTGCTAGTGTGACAGCATCTTAATATTGGTTCCTCTGCGCACAGGAGTCGATAGATAAGATTATTCGCGCGAGCTTCCACTTTATCTAGTAGGCTCAGGTGCGTCTGTGCTGCGCCATTCCGGGATAAGCAGGCATGTTCCTTCACCGAGCAGACTTGAGACGTGCAACTGAAAGGCAGCTTCTGCTATTAGAAGCTGGGATATCTGTCTCAGGCCATTCAATTTTGCGATGTTTTGCTTGCTAAGTTTTCGATTTGCTGTTTGAAGGAAAGTTTATAATCGAATTCGACCCCGAGAATGTTGAGAGAATCTTGCTCGTTTAGAGACGTTCTTTCTCTTCGGTCACTTCGTCTTGAGATGGTTAGTGACTGGCTCTTGGCAGCAGCGGACTGAACTTTCCACAACTTTCCCCCATTTTGTTGTTAAATCGATGATCCACTGAAGTCTTTCGGAGTTTTCCTGAGTGCTTCTCTGCCTAACAGTTGGGCCACCGACTTCCATCCCTCCTTGGGTGCTCTGCAGTTGGGAACGTCGTGGGTCTTTTTCAGGTTTCTGATAAAAAAAATTCTCTCTCTTTCTCTTTGCCTCCCTCTCTCTCTCTTTCTCCCTCCCTCTCTCTCTCTTTCTCCCTCCCTCTCTCTCTCTCTTACTTTCCCTCTCTCTCTCTCCCTCCCCCCCTCTCTCTCACACTCAGTCTCAGTCTCACTCTCTCTCGCTCCCTCTATCTCCCTCTCACTCTCTCTCTCGCTTCTTCTCTCACTCTCTCTCTCTCTTCGTTCCCTCCCTCTCTCACTCTTCCTTTCCCTCCCTCACTCCCTCCCTCTCTCTCTCTCTCTCTCTCACCCTTTCCCTCTCTCTCGCCCACCTTTAACCACAGGCGAGAAGTCGAGGTCGTGGTCGAGGAACTGGCCGAGGGTCATGTGGAGCAGGGACATCGAGGTCGACTCGACGTTCCTCTCGAGGCAGAGCTTGGTGCTTAAGAGGCGAGGATTAGGCAGGGGCTCGTTCTCGACCCTCGCCCTGCGGAACTCCGATATGCCTGGCGGAGGAAATGGAGAATGGAGGGTTTAATTAATCAGCTAGTTGTTATTGTTATCATTAGCATCATAATCATTATTATTATTATCATCATTATCATTATTGCCATTATTATCACCATTATTATTATTATCATCTTTATTATTATTATTATTATTATTATCATCTTTATTATTATTATTATTATTATCATCTTTATTATTATTAGCATTATTGTTACTATTATTATTATCATTATCGTTGTTGTTTTGTTGTTGTTGTTGCTATTAGTACTATTCGCTATTCTTATATTTTTTTCATTATCATCTTTTTTTGATATTTTGAATCTTGAAGAAGAAAGAGGAAGAAGAAGAAAAAGAAGAAGAGGAAGCGGAAGATGGAAAAAAAAGAACATGAAAAGAAAGAACGCGAAGGAGAAAAAGGAGGAGGAAGAGGATAGCGAAGAGAAAGAGGGAGAAATCGGAGGAAATAGAGAAATAGAGATCCTTGGGGAAGATTTAAAAGAAGATTCATTAAAAAAGAAGAAGAAGGGGAAGACGGAGAGAGCCTTTTCTTCATTTATAAGATGAAGAAGAGAAGGGGAAGAAAGAGATGAAGAAAAGGACGAGGTAGGAAATGACGAAGAAGAGACGGAGAAGAGGAAAATGGAAAAAAAGACGGAAGTGGAAGGAAAAGACGTTTCTCGACACGCCTGGCGAAGGAAATGGAGAAGTGGAGAGTTTAAAAATAATTCTATTTTTTTTAAGAAGATGAAGAGAAAAATAAGGAGGAAGAGCTGAGTAAGGAGGAGGAGGACGTGGAGGTATAGGAGGAGGAGGAGGAAGAATAGGAGGAAAAAAGTGAGAGGAAGAAGAAGTACAAGAAATAGAAAAAG
>NW_027213121.1:10000-12500 GCF_042767895.1 Penaeus vannamei | reverse complement strand
TTTTTTTTTTTTTTTTTTTTTTTTTTTATTATTATTATTATTTTTTTTATTATTATTTTTTTTTACTTTTTCCTCTTCTTCAACATATGTACGTAGGTTCTGGTACATCATGCACCGAGATAAGACGAGCACACGAAATGTACCTTCTGTATCTTTACCTTATGTGGCAAAAATATATGAAAAATGAAAAAAAAATTGACGTTATGTTAATTTCAGCTATCACTATTAATAGCATCGTTACTATTACAATTACCGTTATTACTATCATTCATTGTTTCCATCGTAATTATTACTATCACTGATATTGTTTTACCATTATCACCACTCTTAACCTTCATCATCACCCTATATCTTTATTACTATCATTATCATTATTCGGACAACGAATTCACTATTCGGACATCGGTTTCTCCCAACCCAAACATACAAATCTCAAACCTCAAGACAGAAGGGAATCCAATCCTCCAAGTCCGGCGTTGAAAGAGAATCGAAACCTTTTCCAGATTCCTTTCCCGATGCTCTCTTGTCAGCGCTATCCTTGCTCAAGACCAACTGTATTCTTCCCCTTCTCGCCTCGACGCCTATTTTGTAAAACTAGACTTACTTGCTTAACATCAACAGCAGCTGTGATGTGAAATAATAGTAATAAAAAAAGAAAGATGGCGCTGCGTGTTGGTGTAAGAATTCTATTTTTTTCTTTTTCTTCTTTTCAGGTGGGCATTTTGATATATGATATGTAGCTTGTACAAGAAAGCGAGAAAGACGTATAAAAAGACGATAAATTTCATGATCTATGATACCAAACAGTAATAAACCAAGACGGGGGAGGGGGAGAGAGGGGGGGGAGAGGTTTAACAGTATCATGACAGGAGACTGGAAAGCCATATACAGTATATAAAGTATACTGTAGTCACCCCATCCATTAATATGTATGACTCCAAATATTTCTTACTGAAAATTCATTACTTTACAAACATAATCTTACAGTTTAAGGCTAATCGGATACATGCTTATACAGGTATGTTCTTTTAGAGGAAGACAAATAGATAAAACGAAAACAAATAGATTAAAGCAAGGGAGAGGGAGAGAAACAAGAAATACGTTATACTAGTCTCATCGTTATTTTTCAAACATGTAATAGTTCCCATGGCAACTAAACAATATCCTTACAAGAGAGTTTCTTTAAAAAAAACATCATATTCTTTTTCATGACTTGATTTATTAATTAATTATCATCTTTGAGCAATTGCATATAATTTGTCCTTTTATCCAGTATTACAATTTCTTGATTCTTGATGTTCGATTTTCAACAGAGAAAATCTGTAATTTTAATCTATTCACCCCTCCCCCCCAAAAAAAAGAAGAAAAAAGAAAAGAAAAGAAAAAAAAAATTTGACCTCTGTTCCCTCTTTACATCACACCCCATAAATCAAAGCCAAAATAAGGTTACAGATGCACAACATATGTGAAATAATTTAATTTCTTATTTCACGATAAGATGCCCTTCTCACATCTGCGTTGTCAACCTGCCACAGACGTCCCTCACACACACACACACAGAAGAAACTGGCTCTGGACACTCACACGTTCAGGCACACGGACACGTACACTCATATATGGATAATTATATATTATCCGTGTCATCTGTATGCCACAAGTACACCTTGAATAGTCTCTCTCTCTCTCTCTCTCTCTCTCTCTCTCTCTCTATCTCTCTCTCTCTCTTTTACTCACTTTCTCACTCCCTCTCTCGCATGATTCATATAACTGTGATGGAACAATTCTCCCACAATCGCTTTCAGCCAGTCGTGTCGTGTCGTCGCTTGGCACCGGCGCTAGAGCATCCACACCAGGGCGTCGGCCAGAGCAGTGGTATTAGAGAGGAAAGCTGTTGCCTTGAATGGCTTGCTTGCAGAGGCTACAAAAGAAGGGATTTCCATCAAAATGTCTTCACTGATACTTTTCTTCACTGTTAGTACTGCACCTTGTTAAAGAAGAGAGAGAGAGAAAAAGAAAATGAAAAAAAAAGATTCCAGGTGATATATTGCCTTCATTTCAGCACAAGTAGTTGTAGGGACAACCATCTCATCTGAGCAACATGCAACATTTTAATATTGATTAAATTTATTAAAAAAACATTTAACATTTATTATTATTTATTATTAAATAATTTATTTATTTATTATTATTTATTTATAACATGCAACATTTATTAAAGCAACATTTGAGTGCTTTGACCCTCGCAAGACAGTTGAAATTGAACAAATTCACTCTTTCTCTTTGCACTTCGATAAAAGATATTTGTATTTATTTTGTAAGTTTTGATCGAGGCAGAGTTTTGGCTGCTTTTGATGCACACAGATGAATAAAGTGGCATATGCACTTGATGATTTTGATATTTGGCACTTTATCTTTAAGGGGCTAGTTAACGAGTTGTTACAACCCATTGTATCATTAACCCCTTCAGCTGCAAAGCCAATACGATTTTCAAGAGGAATTT
>NW_027213121.1:0-5000 GCF_042767895.1 Penaeus vannamei | reverse complement strand
CTGGCCAAGGCGGCTCAGGGAGGTCGCGCGCCCTTTCGAAGGCTCCCTGGCCAAGGCGGCTCAGGGAGGTCGCGCGCCCTTTCGAAGGCTCCCTGGCCAAGGCGGCTCAGGGAGGTCGCGCGCCCTTTCGAAGGCTCCCTGGCCAAGGCGGCTCAGGGAGGTCGCGCCCTTTCGAAGGCTCCCTGGCCAAGGCGGCTCAGCTCCTTCCTTCTGAAAAATTAAGGTAAAGTCTTGGGATCCTGAGGAGTCTGTTCATAGGGTCAGGGGCGGTAGGTAAATATCCGAATGCTGGGGGGGGGGGGGGGAGTGGAGCCTCCGACTGGTGCTTAGGTAAGGTTGCTAGGTTAGGACGTTTTGTATGAAAATAAATAGATAAAATAAGATGAAAGTAGAGAATAAGACAAAGTAAAATAAAAACGTGGGTTCACAGCTTGGTGGTGATATGCATTTCCTATATTTTAGTGAAAGCAAGCCGGTATTTCCATAGACTTTGAATCATGGCGTCTCGAACTGTGGACTTTCAGTGATGATCATCCTCCTTGTTCTTTCCATATAACCTAATGTGCTTGTTTACCTTTTACCTTCGTGTATTAACTGTATGGCATCTTAGCTTCCTCTCTTCACTATTTCATTGACAAGTGGCCAACTTAGAAGATAAAATTAAATGCGACTATGACAGTATTGAATATTTTTTTGGACAGTATACGGGATCTGTTATTCCCGTTTTCCATTTCTCTTTTCTTAGCTTTTCTATTATTTTCATTACAGTCTATCCATCTTATTTACAATCAGTATAATTAGACCGCAGCTGCGCATAGAACTAAAAATATGTATCCAGGTGATGTGTCTCGCATAAATATAATATTTCGTGCCTGACGTTACAACATCGAAGCGACTGAACGCAAAAGCAAAAATATTGAATATATATACAAGACAAATGGTCGACAACCCACTTCCTCTGTTATATTCGGTTTTCCGGGATCAATGCCTTTTGCACGCACTAGAAAATAATAGCTGTTGTTTGTATTATTATTATCTTCATTTTTATTATTATTTTATCATCATTAGTAGTGGTAATAGTAGTCTTAGCAGCAATAGTATGGTATAAAATGTAAACCACCATTCAAGATTCTAGAATTATACCACCAAAGATGTTAGTGCAGGTCAAACCACAACTAATGAAAAAGAACAGAGAAAATCAAGAGCTATTTACTTAGAAAAAAAACACTGGCCAAATTCTTACAACTTATCAAGAGTTTGAGAAGCTACCCTCCTGAAGGCAATCGATTCCAAAGCCTAAGAATAAGGACTTAAAAAGGCAGTTAGATTAGCAGCATGTTACCTTTGATTGCTTAAGAATACGAGGATCAAGAGACATGACCGGTTTGTTAAAATTGCTCGAGGACCGAACCAACGAATATTCATTATATGGACATGCAATATACACAGAAAGAAATGTGTGTGTGTGTGTGTGTGTGTTTGTGTGTGTGTGTGTGTGTGTGTGTGTGTGTGTGTGTGTGTGTGTGTGTGTGTGTGTGTGTGTGTGTGTGTGTGTGTGTGTGTGTGTGTCTGTGTGTGTGTGTGTGTGTGTGTATATGTGTGTGTGTGTGTGTGTGTGTGCGTGTGTGTGTGTTTGTGTGTGTGTCCATATCTATATCTATCTATCTATCTATCTATCTATCTATATTTACAAATGGGGGATAAGGCGGAGGATGTGGGAAGCGAGGAGGCTGTCGGCAGGAGCAAAACCAAGTTGAAATTAGGAAGCAGCTTGATTAAGGAAGATTCCACCAGTCTGCGGGCACGGGCATCAACGGAAGGGAAGACAATGCCCACTGCTGACCTTATCTTATGTTATATCATCTTATATTATATCATTTTATGGCCTGCGTCCCACTGATGGCAGACGAAGGCGTTTTGTGTCCCCTGATACAGCGTTTTTTTTATGTTAAGGCGACCCTCTGGTATTTTTTTTCGATTTTTCAATTTCTTTCGCCGATTTTGATGAACTGTCCACCCGGCGCCGATACCCACTTAAACACCGTCGAGCGGAACTGGAGGACACAGGGAAAGGGACCACAGTTCGGGAGGAGGTCGCGCCCTTCTGAAGGCTCCCTGGCCAAGGCGGCTCAGGGAGGTCGCGCCCTTCTGAAGGCTCCCTGGCCAAGGCGGCTCAAGGAGGTCGCGCCCTTTCGAAGGCTCCCTGGCCAAGGCGGCTCAAGGAGGTCGCGCCCTTTCGAAGGCTCCCTGGCCAAGGCGGCTCAAGGAGGTCGCGCCCTTTCGAAGGCTCCCTGGCCAAGGCGGCTCAGGGAGGTCGCGTCTTTCGAAGGCTCCCTGGCCAAGGCGGCTCAAGGAGGTCGCGCCCTTTCGAAGGCTCCCTGGCCAAGGCGGCTCAGGGAGGTCGCGCCCTTTCGAAGGCTCCCTGGCCAAAGCGGCTCAGGGAGGTCGCGCCCTTTGGAGGCTCCCTGGCCAAGGCGGCTCAAGGAGGTCGCGCCCTTTCGAAGGCTCCCTGGCCAAGGCGGCTCAGGGAGGTCGCGCCCTTTCGAAGGCTCCCTGGCCAAGGCGGCTCAGGGAGGTCGCGCCCTTTCGAAGGCTCCCTGGCCAAAGCGGCTCAGGGAGGTCGCGCCCTTTGGAGGCTCCCTGGCCAAGGCGGCTCAAGGAGGTCGCGCCCTTTGGAGGCTCCCTGGCCAAGGCGGCTCAGGGAGGTCGCGCCCTTTCGAAGGCTCCCTGGCCAAGGCGGCTCAAGGAGGTCGCGCCCTTCTGAAGGCTCCCTGGCCAAGGCGGCTCAAGGAGGTCGCGCCCTTTCGAAGGCTCCCAGGTCAAGGCGGCTCAAGGAGGTCGCGCCCTTCCGAAGGCTCCCTGGCCAAGGCGGCTCAAGGAGGTGGCGCCCTTTGGAGGCTCCCTGGCCAAGGCGGCTCAGGGAGGTCGCGCCCTTTCGAAGGCTCCCTGGCCAAGGCGGCTCAGGGAGGTCGCGCCCTTTCGAAGGCTCCCTGGCCAAGGCGGCTCAGGGAGGTCGCGCCCTTTCGAAGGCTCCCTGGCCAAGGCGGCTCAGGGAGGTCGCGCCCTTTCGAAGGCTCCCTGGCCAAGGCGGCTCAAGGAGGTCGCGCCCTTTCGAAGGCTCCCTGGCCAAGGCGGCTCAAGGAGGTCGCGCCCTTTCGAAGGCTCCCTGGCCAAGGCGGCTCAAGGAGGTCGCGCCCTTTCGAAGGCTCCCTGGCCAAGGCGGCTCAAGGAGGTCGCGCCCTTTCGAAGGCTCCCTGGCCAAGGCGGCTCAAGGAGGTCGCGCCCTTTCGAAGGCTCCCTGGCCAAGGCGGCTCAGGGAGGTCGCGCCCTTTCGAAGGCTCCCTGGCCAAGGCGGCTCAGGGAGGTCGCGCCCTTTCGAAGGCTCCCTGGCCAAGGCGGCTCAGGGAGGTCGCGCCCTTTCGAAGGCTCCCTGGCCAAGGCGGCTCAGGGAGGTCGCGCCCTTTCGAAGGCTCCCTGGCCAAGGCGGCTCAAGGAGGTCGCGCCCTTTCGAAGGCTCCCTGGCCAAGGCGGCTCAGGGAGGTCGCGTCTTTCGAAGGCTCCCTGGCCAAGGCGGCTCAAGGAGGTCGCGCCATTTTGAAGGCTCCCTGGCCAAGGCGGCTCAGCTCCTTCCTTCAGAAAAATTAAGGTAAAGTCTTGGGATCCTGAGGAGTTGATGGTGAATAGTCTGTTCATAGGGTCAGGGGCGGTAGGTAAATATCCGAATGCTGGGGGGGGGGGGGGAGTGGAGCCTCCGACTGGTGCTCAGGTAAGGTTGCTAGGTTAGGACGTTTTGTATGAAAAATAAATAGATAAAATAAGATGAAAGTAGAGAATAAGACAAAGTAAAATAAAACGTGGGTTCACAGCTTGGTAATGATATGCATTTCCTATATTTTAGTGAAAGCAAGCCGGTATTTCCATAGACTTTGAATCATGGCGTCTCGAACTGTGGACTTTCAGTGATTATCATCCTCCTTGTTCTTTCCATATAACCTAATGTACTTGTTTACCTTTTACCATCGTGTATTAACTGTATGGCTTCTTAGCTTCCTCTCTTCATTATTTCATTGACAAGTGGCCAACTTAGAAGATAAAATTAAATGCGACAATGTCAGTATTGAATATTTTTTGGACAGAATACGGGAACTGTTATTCCCGTTTTCCATTTCACTTTTTTCTTAGCTTTTCTATTATTTTCATTACAGTCTATCCATCTTATTTACAATCAGTATAATTAGACCGCAGCTGCGCATAGAACTAAAAATATGTTTCCAGGTGATGTGTCTCGCATAAATATAATATTTCGTGCCTGACGTTACAACATCGAAGCGACTGAACGCAAAAGCAAAAATATTGAATATATATACAAGACAAATGGTCGACAACCCACTTCCTATGTTATATTCGGTTTTCCGGGATCAATGCCTTTTGCACGCACAAGAAAATAATAGCTGTTGTTTGTATTATTATTATCTTCATTTTTATTATTATTTTATCATCATTAGTAGTAGTAATAGTCAGCAGCAGTAGTATGGTATAAAATATAAAGATCCACCATTCAAAATTCTAGAATTATACCACCAAAGATGTTAGTGCAGGTCAAACCACAACTAATGAAAAGGAACAGAGAGAAAATCAAGAGCTATTTACTTAGAAAAAAAAAAAAACAGCTGAATTCTTACGACTTATCAAGAGTTGGAGAAGCTACCCTCTCTGAAGGCAATCGATTCCAAAGCCTAAGAATAAGATTGAAAAAGGCAGTTAGATTACCAACATGTTACCTTTTATTGCTTAAGAATACGAGGATCAGGAGACACGGTCGGTTTGTTAAAATTGCGTGAGGACCGAACCAACGAATATTCATTATATGGACATGCAATATACACAGAAAGAAATGTAAATCTATCAGTCCAGAGAGGCATAAATACCGGGTTGATAGATAAGTGTAAATCTAACAGATAGACATACTTCTATGTACACGATTTTAACAAACGGCCGAT
>NW_027213120.1:37500-47750 GCF_042767895.1 Penaeus vannamei | reverse complement strand
GGGGAGGGGGAAAGGGGGGGTGGAGGAGGTGGGGAGGGGGAGGAGGAGGGGAGGAAAGGAGGGAGGAGGATGGGAGAAAAGGGGGGGGGAGGAGGGAGGAGGAGGAGGGAGGGAGGAGGAACGGGACGTGGGTCAGGTAGGGAGGAGGTGGTGGACCGGCGAGGGGGGAGGAAGAAGGAAGGGCGGGGGGAGAGAGATGCGAAATTTCACAAGGTGTATGGCGAGAGACTAAGTAATCTTGGTTAACAGAGCTCGTGTGTAGATGTAGATAGATAGAGAGATAGATAGTGTACATATATATATATAGATAGATAGTGTGTGCGTATATACATAGATAAATAGATTGACAGATAGATGGCTTGATAGATAAATAGTGTGTGTGTATATATATATATATATATATATATATATATATATATATATATATATATATATATATATATATATATATATATACATATATATAGATAGATAGATAGATAGATAGATAGATAGATAGATAGATAGATAGACAGATAGATGGATAGATAAATAGACAGATAGATAGATAGATAGATAGATAGATAGATAGATAGATAGAGAGAGAGAGAGAGAGAGAGTACATATACAGATAGATAGATACATAGTGTATATAGATAGATAGATAGATAGTGTGTGCGTATATGCACTGAAAGATAGATAGATTGCTTGATAGACAGATAGATAGATAGACAGCTTGACAGATAGAGATATATAGATAATGTATAGACAGATAGATAGAAATAGATATAGATAGGTCTATAGATAGATAGGTTAGTTGAATGACTGATTGATAGATAGATAGGTCGACGAGTAGATAGATAAAGATGGATAGGTAGATAGATAGGTAAGTAGGTATGTCTCTATATAGATAGACAAACAGATGGATAGATAGATAGACAAATAGATATTTAGATGAAGTTGTTTTGACTAGAGCGAAGAAAGGAAAAATCATACAAAGTGTTATTAAAAAAAAAAACTAAAAATGAAATGCTTTGCTGTAGAAATTTTTATTGACTTAGAAAAGAAAAAAATATATAGCAATTTGCTGATATTTGTTGTTCAATTATTTATTGATTCTGCCGATAAAAGGGGCTTCGTTCTGTCTGGTTATTTGATGTAATTATGGTGATGATAATGATGGTGAATTATATTGATGATGAATATTGATGAACTCTAATATCATGGCGATAATGAGGATAATTATGATGATAGTGATGATGATGATGAAAATGATGATAGTGATGATGATGATGATGTTGATAGTGATGATGATGAAAATGATGATAGTGATGATAATGATAGTGATGGTGATGAAAATGATGATAGTGATGATGATGAAAATGATGATAGTGATGATGATGAAAATGATGATAGTGATGATGATGAAAATGATGATAGTGATGATGATGATGTTGATGCTGGTAACAAGATTAGTAATAGCAATAATAGCAATAGTGAATAGTGATGATAATAAAAACAATGATGATAAAGACGATGATAATATTTAGAAAACGAAGAAAAGTGACGTCATTCCTTTCTATATTCTGAACCTCATATCTGCTCTCCATTTTAGGAATCGGTGAAAACGCAGGAAATGCATCAAATTGTCATGACCTTCTCCTCCCCTTCCCCTCCCTTCCCCTTCCCCTCCCTTTCCCTCCCCTCCCCTTCTCTCCTCTCCCATCCCCTTCCCTCCCTTCCCTTCCCCTCCCTTCTCCATCCCCATCCCCTCCCTTTCCCCCTCCCCTCCCCTTCCCCCTTCCTTCCTCTTCCCTCCTCCTTTCCCCCTTCCCTCCCTTTCTCCCTCTCTCCCCCTCCTTCCTCCCAGCCCTCCCATCCCCCAGATATTCCCCATCCTCCATGAATCTGGAAAAGTCATCCCCATGCCCCCTCCCTTCATCTTCTTCTTCCTCTCCTTCTTCTCCCCTGTCCCAACTCGCCAATCCTCCTCCCCACCCCTACCCCCTCCTCTACACTCCCCTTCCCCCCCTACCACTCCCTCCCCCTCCCCCTCCCCTCTCTTCTCCTCCCTCCACCACTCCCCTTCCCCCAACCACTCCCTCCCCCTCCCTCCCTCTCCTCTCCCTCCCTCCCTCTACACTCCCTCCCCTGCCCTCTTCTCCCTCCCCCCTCCTCCTTCCCCTCCCCCTCCCTCCCTCTCTACCACTCCCCCGACCCCCTACCCCTACCCCAACACCCTACCTCTACCACTCCTCCCCCTCCCCCTCCCCCTCCCCCTTCCCCCTCCCTTTCCCCGACCCCTCCACCCTCCCCCTCCCCCTCCCCCTACCCCTCCCCCTACCCACTCCCCTACCCCTTCCAAACCCCCTCCCCCCTCCCTCTCCCTCCCCCGACTCCCTCCTTCCCCACCTCTACAGCGAGTCCTCGAGAGAGAAGAAAAAAAAAAGCGGCGACCATTTCGGAAGGGAAAACAAAGTTAATTTCCACCTGTTTTGTGACGTCTGTTCTCCATCTGTTACCCATTTGGGCGCGAAATTTGAACTCTGACCTCCCTACCCCCCCATCCCCCTCATCCCCCCACCCCTAGCCACCAACTCCCCGTTTTATGGAAAAAATAAGAAAGAAAGGAAGAAATAAAAAAAATAAAGAAAGAAAGAAAAAAATAAGAAAGAAAGAGACTAGGAAGGAAAATGAGAGAGGGAGAAAGGAGAGTAGGAGGGAGAGGAGAAAGAAAGGAAATAGGGAAAGAAAAGAAGAACGGGAAGGGAATGGAGAAAGAGAGAAAGAAAGGTAGATAAACAGGGAGGGGGGAGAGAGGAAAGAGATAAGAGAAAGGGGGAGGGAGGAAGAGAGGGAGGGGAAGGGAGAAGGAGAGAGGAAGCAGGATAGAGAAAGGGAAGGAAGAGGGGGAAAAAGGGAAAGAAAAGAGTTGGGGAAAAGGAGAAATGTGAGGGAGAGAGAGAGGAAGGGCGAAAGAGAGACAGGAAAGGGAGGGAGAGAAAAAGAAAGGTTAAATGGAAGGAAGGGGTAAGGTGGAGGGAAAGAAGAAGGAAATAAATATGTAAAATACAAAGAAAAAGAAAATTCAGTGATGGTCAACTTTCCATTTTAACGATCAAAATAAGAAAAGAAATACGTATATTCCATTCTTTTCTTTATAAAATTAAAATGTGTAAATAGATGAAAATCTAAGGAATTTTGATCTCTGCTCGGCTGGAAGAGAGAGAGAGAAAGAGAGAGAGAGAGAGAGAGAGAGAGTGAGAGAAAGAAAGAGAGAGAGAGAGAGAGAGAGAGAGAGAGAGAGAGAGAGGAAGGAAAGAGAAGAGAGAGAGAGAGAGAGAGAGAGAGAGAAAAAGAGAAGAAGGAAGTGATAAATATAAATATTAAAGTGGGAAAAAAAAAAAAAAATGGAGCAGCAAAGAACCAAAATAACGAAAAAGAAAGAAACAGAATCAGTGACAAAACAGCGACAAGAAAAACACGGAAAAAAACAAAAAAAGAAAAAAGAATCCCCCTCCCCCTAAATCAAGGAGACAAAACACGATAAGAAAAAAATAAAATTTTAAAATAAAGAACCCCCTCACACCCCCTAAAAAGATAACTTAAAACAAAAACAAAAAACAAAAACAGCAAAAAAACAATAAAAACAAAAACAGCAAAAGAGGAAATAACACGGAAAACGTCCGAGTAACATACCAGCTCCTCCCCGGCCGAGTGAGACGACCGCTCTCCATATCTGGTCCTTCTGGGAAAAGTCCTCCTCGGCCGCCCCGCCCCCCCAGCCGCATTCCGGGGAGCCTTCTCTTCCAGCATGCGTCAGGCTTTGTGCAGCTACTTTCTCCGGGCGCGGGGGAGGGGGACTGGACAGGTGCTGGGGGAGAAGAGGAAGGAGATGCTGGGGGAGGGGGAAGGGGGGAAGGGGAGGAAGGGGAGGAAGGGAGGGAAGGGGGAGGTGAAGGGGGATGGGGGAAGGGGGAGGAGGGAGGTGCTGGGGGGAGGGGAAAGGGAGAGTCTAGGGTGGGGGAGGGAGGGAGGTGCTGGGGGAGGGGGGAGGAGGGAAGGGGGGTGCTGGGGTGAGGGAGGGAGGGGGCGAGTGAATGTCCGGAAAGAAAGTGTTTACATTTTGTATATTATTTTGATATGTGTTTACTCCTATAGTGAGACCCACATAAATTATATATATATAAATAAATAATAAATAAATACATATATATACATATATATATATATATATATATATATATATATATATATATATATATATATATATATTATATATATATATATGTATATATATATATATATATATATATATATATATATATATATATATATATATATATATATATATATATATATGTATATATATATATATATATATATATATATATATATATATACATATATATATATATATACATATATATATATATATATATATATATATATATATTTATATATATATATTTATATGTATATATATATATATATATATATATATATATATATATATATATATATACATATGCATATATATATATATATATATATATATATATATATAAATATGTGTATATACATAAATATATATAATATATATATATATATATATATATATATATATATATATATACATATATATATATATATATATATATATATATATATATATATATATATATATATATATATATATATGAATATTTATATATATATATATATATAATATATAATATATATATATATACATATATACACAGATACACACACACACACACACACACACACACACACACACACACACACACACACACACACACACACACATATATATATATATATATATATATATATATATATATATATATATATATAGAGAGAGAGAGAGAGAGAGAGAGAGAGAGAGAGAGAGAGAGAGAGAGAGAGAGAGAGAGAGAGAGAGAGAGAGACAGACAGACAGACAGACAGAGACAGTAAGCGAAAGAGAGAGGATAGTATTGTAGAGGGCGTGAGGAGGCGATAAAAAGTCGCGTCTGAAGCCAAGGAATCCAGTTCCTTTTTTTCACTGTCCCCCCTTCCCCCTTCCTCCTCCCCCTCCCTCCTCTCCCTCCCTCCCTCTCTCCCTCCCCCCTCTCCCTCTCCCTACACTCACTCCCCTCCCTCTCTCTCCCCCTCCCTCTTCCTCTCTCCCTCCCTCTCCTCACTCCCTCTCTCCCTCCCTCCCTCCCCCCTCTCCTCCCTCCTCCTCCTCCTCCTTCCTCCTTTCCCCTCTCTCTCCCCCTCCCTCCTTCCCTCCCTCTCTCCCTCCTTCTATCTCTCCCTTTCTCCTCCCTCCCTCCCTCCCTCCCTCCCTCCCTCCCTCTCTCCCTCTCTCCCTCCCTCCCTCCCTCTCTCCCTCTTTCCCTCCCTTACCCCAGTATATCCCTTTTCTCCCTTTTTCTCTTTCTTCTCTTCTTCGTATTTTTTCCTAGTTATTATTCTTTATTTTTTGCTCCGTTTCTTTTCATCATTATCGATTTTCTTCTATTTTCTTTTCCTCTTCTTCTTCATCTCCTTGTTCTTCTTCGCATCCTTCTTTCTATCCTTCGTATTTCTTAGTTTCGTCACCCTTACCATTCTTCTTCTTCTTCGTCTGTCTTAATCTTCCTCCTCCTTTTTCCCTTACTTCTCCTCTTCATCCTCCTTCCCCTTGTTCTTCCTCTAACCCTTCTTTCCACTCTTCCCATTTCTCCTTCTCATCCCTTCTTTCTCCATTCTTCTCTTTATCCATTTTCTCTCCATCCACCTTCCTTTATTCTCGCATCCCCACTCCCCCCCCCCCTTTCTTTCTCTCCCTTCGTCCAATCTGATCTAACGGTAACCTGTTCTTTTTTAAATGGGATCTGCCCCTCCCCCTCCCCCTGCCCTGCCCATTCTCCTCTCCTGATTCTACACCAGATCTTTCTCTCTCTCTCTCTCTCTCTCTCTCTCTCTCTCTCTCTCTTTCTGTGTTGTTTGTTTCTCTCTCTCTCTCTCTCTCTCTCTCTCTCTCTCTCTCTCTCTCTCTCTCTCTCTCTCTCTCTCTCTCTCTCTCTCTCTCTCTCTCTCTCTTTCTTTCTGTCCCTTCATCCTCGTTCCTTCCCCCACTTTTTTAATCTATCTCTCTCCATTCACTCTCTTCCTCTCCCCTCCTCTTCATCCTTTTTCTCTCCTTCCTCTTCCACCTTCTCTTTCTTTTTATTGTCAGACTCTGGATTATCGAAGCGGAGGAGAGGGGAAGGGGGAGGAGGGGAGGGGGTAGGGGGTATATCTTTAGGCCATACATATCCTTCTCCTTCTTTTTTCATTTCATCTTCCTTCTCCTCTCTCTCCTCTTCTTCTTCGCCCTCATTCTTTTCTTCATCATCATTATCCTCTTCATTTCCCTCTTCATTTCCCTCTTCATCTCCATCATCATCCTTAGCCTCAGCCTTCTTCTCTTCTTTCTCCTTCTCCTCCTCCTCTTCCTTCTCCTTTTCCTCCCCCCTCCTCCTCCTCCTCCTCCTCTTCATTTTGTTCCTCCTCCTATTCATCCTCATCCTCATTCTTCTCATCCTCATTCTTCTCATCCTCTTATTCCTCCTACTCCTCCTCTTCCTACTCCTTCTTTTCCTTCTTATCTCCTTCTCCTTCTTATCTCCCTCCTCTTCTTGTTCCTTTTCCTCTTATTTCTCATCCTTTATCTCTTATTCCTCCTTCTCTTTCTCGTTGTTATTTACGTTATTATCATTATTGAGATTATTATTATTATTGTTACTATCATTATCATTGTTATTGTTACTATCATTATTATTATTATCATTATTTTTATGATCATTATCTTTATTATCATTATCATTATTACTATGATTATATTTATTGTTATTATTATTACAATTATCATTACTATAATTCTTTTCATTATTATTATAAATTTTATCGGTTACCCCCCTCTCTCACCCCCTCCTTCCCTCCTTCCCTCCCTCCCTCCGTCCCTCCCTCCCTCCCTCCCCTCCCACCCTCCCCCTCGCTCATCCCCGCCCTCCCTCCCTTCCCCCTTTCAGCCTCTCTCCTCCCTCCCTCCCCACTCTCCCTCCCTCCCTCCTCCCTCCCTCCCCCACTCTCCCTCCCTCCCTCCCTCCCTCCCTCCTCTCCCTTTACTCCTCCCTCCCTCCCTCCCCTCCTCATCACCCCCTCCCTCCCTCCCCTCCCCCTCTCACCTCTCCCTCGCTCCCCCCTCCCTCCTCCCTCCTTCCCCCTCCCTCCCCTCCCTCCCCCTTTCTCACCCCATCCCCCTCCTTCCCTTCCTCCCTCCCCTCGCTCCCTCCCTCCCCTCCCTCCCCTCCCCTTCCCTCCCTGTCTCCCTCCCTCCCTCCCTCCCTCCCTCCCTCCCCCTCTCTCCTCCTTACTCCTCCCTCCTTTCCTCCCTCCCTCCCTCCCTCCTCCTTCCCCTCCCTCCCTCCCTCCCTCCCCTCCCTCCCTCTCTGACTCCCTCCTTCCCTCCCTCCCTCCCCCCTCTCTCACCCCCTCCCTCCCTCCCTCTCTCCCCCTCCTCTCTTCCCTCCCCTTCCTCCCTCCCCCTCGCTCACCCCTCGCTCCCTCCCTCCCCTCCCTCCCTCCCCCTTTCTGACCCCCTTTCCCTCCCTCCCTCCCTTCCCCTCCTCCTCCTTCCCTCCCTCCCCTCCTTCCCTCCTCCCTCCCCTCCCTCCCTTCCTCCCTCCCTCCCCTCCCTCTCCCTGACCCCCCCCTCCTTCCCCCTCCCCTCCCTCCCCCTCTCTCACCCCTCCCTCCCTCCCTCTCTCCCTGCCCCCCTCCCTCTCTCCCTCCTTCCTCCCTCCCTCCTCCCTCCCTCCCTCCCCCTCTCTCACCCCTCTCCTCCCCTCCTTCCCTCTCCCTTCCTCCCTCCCCTCCCCCTTCCTCCCTCCCTCCCTCCCTCCCTCCCTCCCCCTCTCCCTTCCTCCTTCCCCCCTCCCTCTCACTCCTCCTCCCCCTTTCTGACCCCCTCCCTCCCTCCCTCCCTCCCTCCCTCCCCCTTTCACCTGACCCCCTCCCACTCCTCCCCTCCCTCCCTCCCCCTTTCCAGCCCCCCTCCCTCCCTCCTCCTCCTCCCTCCCTCCCTCCCTCCCTCCCTCCCTCTCCTTCTCCCTCTTTCGTTGTCGCAGAATGGCTTTGTCGTTCGCCCTTATTTCCATACGTAATGAGGGTGACTTGTTGGGGATCCAGATACACTTGTTGGGGCATCGGGACGCCTCCATCTCTATCTCTGTCTGTCTATCTGTCTGTCTGTCTGTCTCTTTCTCTCTTTCTCTGTCTGTCTGTCTCACTCTTTCCATATCTCTTTGTTTCTGTCTTTGACTCTCTTTGTCTCTTTCTATCTTTCTTTCTTTCGCTCTCTCTTTCTCTTTCTCTCTCTTTTTCTCTTTTTATGTCTGCTTGTCTCTCTCTCCCTCTCTCTCGCTCTCTGTCCCTCTCTTTCTTTCTCTTTCTCTCTCTCTCTTTCTCTCTTTCTCTCTCTCTCTCTCTCTCTCTCTCTCTCTCTCTCTCTCTCTCTCTCTCTCTCTCTCTCTCTCTATCTATCTATCTATCTATCTATCTATCTGTCTCTCTCTCTCTCTTTCTCTCCCACTCTCCCCTCATTTTATGTTACTTGTAAGATTATTATTATTATGTGTGTGTGTGTGTGTGTGTGTGTGTGTGTGTGTGTGTGTGTGTGTGCGTGTGTGTGTGTGTGTGCGTGTGTGTGTCGGTATATATGCAGATATCTATGCTTACATGCTTCTAAAAATGGCGGCAAAATTGAATGTCCATCAGATGCAAAAATCAGGTTGGGTCAGTTAAATCACTTACATCTTGTATTATATAATTAAATATCACCTTATATCAATGCATTTATCTTATTTTATTCATGATGATGGCAATTATCATCATCAGTCTTGTTGCGCTTCATATTATCTTTTATCGGTTGATTTGTTTTGGTTCTTCTTCGTCAGTTTTTTTGTTTTTCTTCTTCATTTTTTAATTATCTCTCTTTCTTTTTCTTCGCTTTACTCAGTTATTTACACATTTACGTAATTATTTTTCCTTGGAATTTTCTCTTTGTTATATGATTAGATTACTCTCTTTCGTTTCTTCCATTTCCTTCTTCTTCTTCTTCCTTTTTCTTGGTACTTTCTCTTTGTTTATATTGGTTGTTTTTTTTTTCTTTTCTTTTCTTTTCCATCTTCTTCTTTTTTTTTGTTCCTTTCTATTTGTTATGTAATTAGATTTGTCTTTTTTTTCTTTCTTCACCTTCTTCTTCTTCCTTCCTTCCTTCTCATTTACTTTTTCCTCTTATTCCTCTATCATTCGCCTTTCTTCTTCCCCATCTATATCTTTCTATTTACATCTTCATAAATCTATTTCTGTCTCCTTCTACCCCGCCCTCACCCCTCCCCCTCCCCATCCCTACCATCATTCTTGCCCCCAATCTCCCCCTCCCTCCCCCTCCCCCCTCCCCCTACCATCATTCTTGCCCCCAATCGCACCCCCCTCCTTCCCCCCTCCCCACTCAATGCCCCTATTCCCTCGTCCCCACCAATTTTACTCACTACCCCCTCCCTCCCTATTTTTGCTTCGTTCCCTCGTCTCTCCCTCCACTCCTCTCATCTTCCCCATTCTTCAACGCCCCTCCCTCCCCACTTGACCCCCTTTCCTCCTTCCCCCATTCTTATATCTATTCTTAATTTCCCAACCTCAATCGGCACCCCATTTATGTATTCTCATTTCCCTTACCTTCTCCCATTCTTGCATCCATCCCTCTAGCCCCCCTTCCCCCCCGCTCCCCATTTTCACACACCCCCAGATATATTACTACTCCTGCATCACAACCCATTTTTACAGCACATGACCCCTCCCCTTTCCACATCTGTCCCCCCTTACCACCTTTCCACCCCCATGCCCATTCCCCATTCATGCAGTCCCAACGCCCTTCCCCACCCCCTTCACCCTGCCCCTGAATTCCCAGTATCCCTTCCTGCTCCACATTCTTACAACCCCATATCTCTTCCCCTTTTTCCCCATTCCCACCCCCACACCACCTCCCCCTTCCCCATTCTTAAACCCCACACCCCCAACCCCTCCCCCACTCTGTCTTCCAACCCCCATCCCCTACACCCTATACACCCATAACCCCTATCCTACCCCAATTTTTGCACCCTCCCCTCATCCCCTAACCCCCTCCCTTCCCCCCACCCCCATGACACCCTCCTTCCCCTCCACCCCCATGACACCCT
>NW_027213120.1:20000-27500 GCF_042767895.1 Penaeus vannamei | reverse complement strand
CTGTCTGTATGTATGTATGTATGTATGTCTGCCTCTGAATACGTCGGTCTATCTCTTTCTCTTTGTTGTTATTTTTCTTTCTGTCTCTCTTGTTCTGTATGTCTCTATCTCTCTTTCTCTCTCTCTGTCTCTCTTTCTCTGTCATTCTCTCTCTCTCTCTCTCTCTCTCTCTCTCTCTCTCTCTCTCTCTCTCTCTCTCTCTCTCTCTCTCTCTCTCTCTCTCTCTCTCTCTCTCTCTCTCTCTCTCTTTCTATTTCTCTCTCTCTCTCTTCTCTTCTCTTCTCTTCTCTCTCTCTTTTTTTCTCTCAAGGTTTAAATTCTCTCTCTCTCTCTCTCTCTCTGTCTCTGTCTGTCTCTCTCCCTCCCTCTCTCTCTCTCTCTTTCGCTTTCGCTCCCAAGCCGCTACGAAGGACCAAGTAAGACATCCTCAAGTTGGTCGAAATCTTGGCGACCGTTTGGCTGAGAAGAAAGAGGGAAGGAGAGAAACGCCGAAGATATTCGTGGTTTATCTCCTTTGTGTCTTTCCCCTTCTCTTTCTCTTTTTTTTTCTGTCTGTCTCTTTCTTTTTTCTTTTCTTCTCTTTCTTTGTTTCTTTCACTCTTTTCTTTGTCTTTATTTTTCTCTCTTTTTTCAGCATCTTCATCTCTCTTCACTTCTTTCTCTCTCTCTCATGTATATATATGTGTGTGTATGTGTGTGTGTGTGTGTGTGTGTGTGTGTGTGTGTGTGTGCACTCTCCCTCGCTATAGCCTCTACCCCTTCATACCTCCATCCCTCCTCCTCCCCCTCTCCCCCCTACCCCCTTCCCTCCCTCCCCCTCCTCCCTCCCCCGCCGGCCCCCCCCTCCCCCCCCTGCGCCATGTGCCCCTGTGGCTCGGAGGCGCAGTTTTATCAGCCATCACCAGGGGGCAGCAGGTAGGCTGGGTCCTGCCCTCGGATCGCGCAGGAAAACCGACCCTATGGCGGGGGCGCGGAGAGGCTCGAGGAAGTCGCAATGACCTCAGGGGCTCCGAGGGGGGAAATCGCCCTTATGACAATGGTTCTTAAGGTGCAAGGTGGTGGGAGGGGTGTGTAGGGGTGGGGTGGGGCAAGAGGGGGGGGGTTGAGGGTAAGGGAGTGGGGTAGGGAGAGGAAGAGGGGAGGGGGGGAGGGGGAGGGGGAGGGGGGGGCACCGACGCTACGCCGGGTGAACCAAAACGATGTAGAGGAAGTTGAGATTTGTAATGGTGATGGGCGAGGCAATTTCGACCTTACTCCGGGGCTCCGCAAGGGTCAGGCGCCGCGGGTTACGACCTCCTGGCGCACAACCCGTCTAGACAACTTGCCACGTTTCACTTTCATACAAGTTCAAGTTTACACCGAAGTCTTCCGGTTTTGGCCTCGTGGGGGCGCTGCGATCGCGGGGTCCTCCGCCCCCTCCTCCCCCCCCCCCCGCCGCTCTAAGGATTTCTGCGCCGCATGTCCCTCCCCCGGGATAGCTGAAGAAGGCTGGGACGTTGAGGAAAAGAGGAGAAAAAGGGATATATTTTTCCCGTTTCGATGTATGAAAAAAGCGCGCCTTCTGCCGGAGCCTTGACCTTGCTTCAGCCTCAGAAGCAGCGAGAAGACTCCGCTAGGGATCCCTCATCTCGCCTCCTCTTCGCCTCTTCTGCGTATTCCTCCTCCCGATCCTCTCTCATCGCGTCGACATTCCTTTAGAATTGAAAGAAAATTAAATCCAGATTTAAAATACGTAATCTTGGGCAAAGACTTTTAACGTGTTCGAACTAACGGGGTTGTTGAGCGAAGCCATTAGCTGCACCCTACGCCGCCGGCTCCTCGAGGGGGGCGGAGCTACGCAACGCTCGACCAATCAGGCGCGACATTCTCAAGACGCGCGGTTCTGATTGGCGGAGCGGCGGGTGACTCGCGAGATGTTATGATACTCTACTTCTTGAAAACGGAATTTTTTTCTCTTCTTTTTTTTTCTCTCTCTCTCGAAAACCATTGAATAAATCCACGATTCCAGCCGTACGTGAACCATTTAGACAAGACGAGAACCGAAAAATCACACCGATTAAAAATTATCTAACCTAAACGCGGAGGAGAAGCGGAAAAAGGCAAATAAACACGAGGGGAAAGACAAAAATGAATGACCGCATTGACAGCTCTCTCGAGACGCACAATGAATGAAGGTGACCGTCAGGCGGAGGAGAGGCGGCGGCGGCGGGATGAGGCCGGGATGCCGGGATGCGTCATCTCCGCAGCGACGCCGCCACGGTAATGTCTCGAGAGGAGAGCTAACCTTTCTTCGCTAATGTCGGCAGGTGTTCGCTGAAGGACGAGGGAGGGAGGGAGGGAAGGAGGGAGGGAGGGAAAGAGGGAGGGAGGGAAGGAGGGGAAGGAGGAGGAAGGCGGGAGGGAGGGAGGGAGGGGAGGGAAGGAGGGAGGGAAGGAGGGAAGGAGGGAAGGAGGGAGGAAGGAAGAAAAAAAGGGGGGGAGGGGAGGGTCTTCTCCTTCAATAGATCCACTTAGGAGATTTTGGGACACCCTACCTCCTACCCCTCTCCTACCACCCCTCCTCTTCACCCCTACCCACCCCCCCTCCTTCGTGTGGCCGACCAGCAATGTTCAACCTCCCCCCCCCTCCCCCTCCTCCTCCCCCCTTCCCTAGCAACCTTACCTTCGACCCTCCCCTCCCCCTTTTCTCTCTGTCTCTCAGCATCATTCCCCTTCCCTTCCCTCCGTCTCCTGCCTTCCTCTCTCTTCCTTCCTATCTCTCTCTTTCTTCCCCTCTTCTCCTTCATCCCCCCACCCTCCCCTATCTCCCTTTTCCCTCTTCTCTATCGCCCGCCTACCTTCTCTCTCCCTCCTTCCATCTTTCTCCCTCTCTCCCTCCCTCCCTCCCTCCCTTCCCTCTGCTTAACTCACCCTTCTCTCGATTTTTCCCCTTCCTTCCATACACATTTCCTTCTCTCCCATACCCCCTCCCTCCCTCCCCCTCCCTCCACGCACCCCTCCCTCCATACCCTCTCCCTTCCTCCATACCCCCTCCCTCCCTCCACACACCCCTCCCTCCCTCCATACCCCCTCCCTCCCTCCACACCCCTCCCTCCACACACCCCCTCCCCTCCCTCCCACACCCCTCCCCTCCCTCCATACCCCTCCCTCCCTCCCTCCACACACCCCTCCCTCCACACACCCCTCCCTCCCTCCACACACCCCTCCCTTCACACCCTCCCCTTCACACACCTCCACAAAAACGCTCCAGGTTCATGGCCCCCACCCTCATTCCATCACCCTACCTTCACACAAAGGAAGTCAAAAAGGAGGAGGGAGGAGGGGGGATAGGTAGACGGCGAGAGAAAGACGGGAAGGGAGAGAGAGAGAGAGAGAGAGAGAGAAAGAGAGAGGGAGAAGAGAGAGAGAGAAGGAGAGAGAGAGAGAGAGAGAAAGAAAGAGATAGAGAGAAGGGGAAGGGGAGCGATAGAAAGAGGAAAGAGAAGAGAGAGAGGGAGGAGAGGAAGAAAAGGGAAGAAAAGATAGATAGAATAGAGGGGAGGAGGAAGGGGAAGGAGAGAGAGAGAGAGGGGGGAAAGAGAGAGAGAGAGAGAGAGAGAGAGAGAGGGGGGAGGAAGGGAGAAGAGAGAGAGGGTGGGAAAGGAAAAGAGAGAGAGAGGAGGGAGGGAAAGGGAAAGAGAGATGAAAATGAGAGAGAAAGAGAAATAGTGAAAATGAAACCAAAGAAAGGAAGAAGTAAGAAAGGTGATGATGCTTATGGGGAAGAAAATGGAAAACAAAAACAAAAAATCGACGAGTGAAAGAAGGAAAAAGAAATTAAAAGGAAGAAAAATAAGACAAAATAAAGGAATGTAAGATAAAGGGAAAGAGAAGAAGAAAAGAGCAACATATTATAAATAAAAGCGAATGGGGAATAGACAAATAAATGATGATGATGAGGATAGTTGTATCATGATCATTATTCTTGTCATCGTCATTATTACAATTACTATTATCACTTTAATTATTCTTATAATCATTGCTATTATCTTTCAGTATATTTATCAATATCATTATCACTCTTACCTTTATCATTGTTAGCATTGCTACTATTATTATCATGGTTATTGTTATTTCACCCTTATCATCATTATCATTGGCATTATCATTATTATCATTTTTTATTTTTATTGATTTATCTATTTTTGTTATTGACATTATTTTTTTACTGATGCTATTACTCTTATTATTTTTGTTATTATTATCATTATTTTTATTGTTATTATCATTATTATTATTACTATTACTATTATTATTATTATCATCATCATCATTAACATCATTACTATTGATATGATTATGATTATTATTATTATTGTTATTATAATAATTATTATTATTATCATTATCATCATCACTGTTGTTATTATTATTATTATTATTATTATCATCATTATTATTATCATTATTGTTATTACATTATTATTATTATTGTCAGTATCATTTTCATTATTACTATCATTCTTCTTATTATTATTATTATCAATATCATTATTATCATTACAGTTAATATGATTATTATTATTATCATTATTGTTGTTCTTATTGTTACTATTATTATAATTATCGTTATCATTATTACTATTATCGTTATCATTATTTTGTATCATTATTATCATCCTTACTATTTTTATCGTTAGTACTATATATAGTAGTTGCAGTAGTATTGCTGTTATCCTTTTCATTATCATCATCCTGATCATCATAATTATTATCAGTATCGATTAGTATCATTATTGTTATTATTACTATTAACAATATACTTAATATAATTATTATTATTATTATCATTATCATTTTTAGTATTTTTGTTGTTATTAACTTTATCTTTATTATCACTATTATCATTATCAAAATTATAATCATCGTCATCATTACAATTATCATTATTACTAATATTATATCATTATTACTGCCATTGCTATTGTGGTCCATATTATTATCATCATTACTTTTGTTATTATCAATATCATCATCATTATTCACAATTATTACATACTGTTCTATCTTTTAATCAATTTATCTAGTATAAGTTTATGATGTATGTATGAATGTGTGTATGTGTATACATGTATGTAAGTGTGTAAGTATATTTGTATGTATGCATGTATGTGAACCTGATTAGATAACAGACAGACCTACATTCCACACACATACACAAGTGCATGGTTAGGTACACACAATTGTGTACCTATACATACCCCCCTCCTACTTAATGCCCCTCCCCCTTACCCCCCATACCCCACCCTGCAGATGCTCTACCCCCTCCCCCACTCTCCCTGACCCCCCTCCACCCTTTCAGAGGCTCCCCTACTCCTTCCCCCTCCCCCCACTTCCAAAATATCCCTCCTCCCGCATCCCCCACCATCCCTACTCCACCCTACCATCCCTCCTCCTCCACCTCAACACCCCTTCGATCCCTCCCCTCCTCCCTCCTTCTTCCCTTCTCCCTCTCCTTCTCCTTCCCTCCCTCTCTCCTCCCCCCTCCCTCCCCTCCTCCGCTCATTCCAGCCCTCCTCTCCTCTTCCTCCCCCTCCCCTCCACCTACTTCCTCCTCTTCCTCCCTCCTCCTCCTCCTCCTCCCCTCCTCCTTCCACTCTCTCCCCTCCTCCTCCCTCCCTCCCATATCCCAAAAAGCATCTTGTCTTCCTTTTAGCAATTTGTCTTAATCTTTTCCAATTGTCTTCGCCAGACTCCCCCGCCACCTCCTGGGTTGTCTTCCGTTCATCCTCCTCTTCCTCTTCTGTTTCCTCTCTTTTACATATATATATATATATATATATATATATATATATATATATATATATATATATATATATATATATATATTTGTGTGTGTGTGTGTGCGTGTGTGTGTATGTATGTGTATGTATATATATATATATATATATATATATATATATATATATATATATATATATATATATATATATATATATACATACATATATATATATATATATGTGTGTGTGTGTGTGTGTGTGTGTGTGTGTGCGTGTGTGTTTGAGTGTGTGTCTGTTGTGTGTGTTGTGTGTGTGTGTGTTTGTTTGTGTGTGTGTAGGGATGTATATGTATGTATGTATGTGTGTCTGTGTGTGATTCTTTGCACCTGTGTGTGTGTGTGTGTGTGTGTGTGTGTATATATATATATATATATATATATATATATATATATATATATATATATACATATATATATATACTCACACACACACACACACTTATATATACATACATACATACATATACATACACACACATATATATATATATATACACATACATACATACACACACACACAAATATATATATATATATATATATATATATATATATATATATATATATATATATATATATATATATATATATATATATAATTCTTAAAGAAATAGTCCAGCATTCTCGAACTTGGCGCAGACCCTTCTTCTTTTTTCTTCTTTTTAAGGCCATCAAATGAGCGACCTGTCCCACCAGAAAATTTATTTAGAGATAAAGGGAAAAAGAGATAAAGGAGAAGTAAACGAAAGAAAAAGTAGCCACAAGAAAAAAAAAAAAAAAAAAGACACGAGGTTAGCCATTGCATTCCTGGATAAGACTAATAAGAAATATTCCAGGTAAAGCTGGATTAATTAATGTGATAATTATCAGGTGCATTTCCTTTATAGACTCATCAGTGAAGAGGCTCCAAGAATATCTCCCTTTTTGTTTTCTTTTTTTTTATAAGAATATAGATTTATCTTCGAAAAAGAGGGGTTAGTCTTGCCATATGTATGTCCCTTTTTATCAAAGGTTAATTAGTAAGCACCCAGAATTGTTTCTATATATATTAATAGTTTTACAAAATAGACAGACGAATTGTTCAAAACTAAATGAAGAATCATTTACCCAAAAAAAGAGAGAGTTATGCAAAAATAATGAACTATAATTGACGTTCGTGAATTGTATGGCAACAGTCGGTCCACCTTCCATCACGTTCCAACAACATGTGGGGTCTTACTGTTATTTTTTTCCCCCAACTTTTGTCTCTGATGAACCCCTACAAATGACCTTAGTTCCGATTCAGAGAAGTTTATAGATTTCATTTTTTCCCCTTTTTTTTGTTGTTCACACGTTTGGCATAACTTCGCGCAGCTCTAATTGTCCATAGATTGTCCCAAGTGCGATTTGTGTCGGTGATCGGATTCGAACTGAACATCCGCTCGACTCATTTCTCTCGCATGGCAAAAATAGATCGGTTCTTGCATCGCCATTTAAGCGAGGGTAAAAAAGGTGCTTAGATCTGTATGTCTGTGTCTATCTGTCTCTGTCTGTCTATCTCTGTCTGTCTATCTTGTCTCATTCTTTCTCTTCTCTCTCTCTCTCTCTCTCTATTTCTATCTATCTATCTATCTCCCTCTCTCTCTTTCGCTCTCCTTTTTCTTTTCTCTCTCTCACTCTCTCTCTACTCTCTCTCTCTC
>NW_027213120.1:12500-15000 GCF_042767895.1 Penaeus vannamei | reverse complement strand
TCTTCTTCCTCTCCCTCCCCTCTTCTCTTCTCTCCTCTTTCTTTCTCCTCTCACCTCTCCTCCACTTCTCTTCTCTCTTTCCTCTCTCCCCCTCTTCTTTTCTCTCCTCTCCACCACCCATCTTCCTTTCTACCCCCTCCAACCCCCTCTCCCTCCTTTTCCCCCTCCCTCCTTCTCTCCCCCTCCTCTAGACACTCCCTCCCCCTCTCCCTCTACCCCTTCCCCTCGCACACGCAAATAACCATTCCCTCCCCCCTCTTGTTATGAACTCTCCCACTACCAGACACCCCCTCCCTCTGCCCCCCTCTCTCTCTGTCCCTGACACCCACCTTTATCCCCCCCATCCCCCTCCCCTCCTCTCCTCCACCACTAGACATCTTCTCCCCCTCTCCCTCTCTCCCCTTCCTCCTCCCCCTCCATCCCCCTCTCCACTCCCCACCCACCTCCAAACACTCCCTCCCTCCCCTCCCCTCCTGTCATGACCCCCCTCTCCCCCTCCCACACCCCCCGCTCCCCTACCCTTCCCCCCTCCCCCTCCTCCCAATATCAATATCTCTTTGTTCTTTACCTGTTCTTGGGATCGTTACTGAATGTTCTTCGATGAGATCTTTGTTCTGGGAATTAATTCTTTCTTAATTGTTTTTTTTTCTTCTCGTCTTTATCTCTTTCTGCGTTCTTCTTCTTATCCTTGTTTTTATTTTTCTTATGATTCTTGCTTTTTCCATCTTTGTCTTTCTTACTATTCTTACTTTTTTATCTTTATCTTTGTTCTTATTTTCATCCTTCTTTTTCCTCTTTTATTTCTTGTCTTTACTCATATTTATCTTTTTCTTCTTAATCTTAATTTTCTTCATCTTTTTCTTTTTCTTTTTTTTATTCCTACTTTTCCGTTTTTCTCTCTTTCTCTTATTTTTCCTTTTCTTATTCTAAATATTTTTATCTTTATTTTTCTTCTGATTCTTACTCTTCTTTATTTTTATTTTTGTTTTTAATCTTAATTTTCCATTTTCTTTTTCTTTTTTGTTATTCTTACTAATCTTTGACTTTATTATTGCTCCTTCTTTTTTATCATCTACGTATTCTCCTTTTCTTTCGTTTTATCAACATTCTTGATTTCCGCAAAATTATCAGATACTTATTACATTAACGTATAACTTTTTGGTCAGATTTACTTCGATTTATCACATCATAAAATAAAACAAGAATAATCTAGACATTAAAGAAAAGAAAACAATTTCTTCTCACTTAGATGTCGCCCCTCCCCCCCTCCCCCCCCCCCAAAAAAAGAAAAAAAATATTACTAATAATAATGATGATAATAAGGATTATAAATGAAATAAACACATTAAAACAACAACAAAACTATATTTCTTTCCTTTTTTTCAATGTGCGTTAGTTACTACATTCATACATATCACAAAAATATTTAAAAGCATTAAAAGACGATTGTGTTTTTATCTTTTTTTCGCCCCCCAAAAAGAGGAAAATTTCTTACGAACTTAAAAAATATTCTCCCGAACCATAACATTAATACAAAACAATGATAATAAACGAAAATAGATAAACAACAACAGCAACAAAAATATAACAGTAATACAAAACAATGATAATAAATGAAAATAGATAAACAACAACAACAACAATAACATCAACATCAACAACAGCAACAATAACAAAAACGATTTTTTTCTCGCCCATTTTTCGGCCCAAAAAGCAAAATTTTCTCCCGATCCAAAACATTTCCATCCGCCATCTTTTGAGAGAATTTCGCACTCACTCCGCGCACAGAAAACGAGGCGAGGAGACAGCTGATCCATGATAATAAATGCGAAGTCGCAACTCTTCATTCTGTGCTTGTCTTCTTCTTCTTTCTTTTACTTGTTCTTTCTTTCTTTTTTTTCTTTTTTTTTTCCTTGATCTTTTTTTTCTCCCCCTCATCCCCCACCCCCTCCATCTCCCCCTCCTCCACCACCCCCTCCATCTCCCCCTCCTCCCCATCCCCTTTCTCTCGGGAACAATATCAATTCCCTTTTTTCTCTCTCTGGGAAAGAGTTGAAAATTTTACAAATGATAGACATAAAGTATAGAAAAAAACACTAGTAGTTATTCCCCGGAACTCCTAACTATTCCTACCAGGCCATATCCCGTGTTCACGCCCGCCCATCTGGTACCCTAAAGAAAAAAAGAAAAAAAAGTTACCACCCACGGCGCCGCAGACAGGATGTACCGAATGGCCCGGCGAATGTGGTAACTTCTTCTTCCTATGTTATTACTCATTACGCGCCGCCCTGGGACCAATTATGTCCTGCGGTCCTCTGTTTAGGAGGTGAATTGGCCTTCCTTTATAAGAATATTGATGGCGGGGACGGGCGGGGAGCATAGGCTGTGCGGACGGCGAGCTTCACTTGGGCGCCATTTTTAAACATGGCGGCTTCGAGGTGGGAGAACGGGAAACTTTTGGCGGGAAAATTAGCGACGTTCCAATATTATGCGAAATGCG
>NW_027213120.1:0-2500 GCF_042767895.1 Penaeus vannamei | reverse complement strand
TTCATTGATGTTCTTCTTATTCTTCTCCTTACTATTTTTTCTCTCATTCTTCCTGCATCTGTTTCTGTCTCATTGTTTTTGTCTTTTACTCTCATTCTTCTCTCTCTCTATCTATCTATTTTTCTTTCTCTCCCTCTTTCTCTCACTATCTCTCCCATACTCTCTCTCTCTCTCTCTCTCTCTCCCTCCCTCTCCCTCTCTCTCTCTCTCTCTCTCTCTCTCTCTCTCTCTCTCTCTCTCTCTCTCTCTCTCTCTCTCTCTCTCTCTCTCTCTCTCTCTCACTTTCTCTCTCCCTCCCTCCCTCCCTCCCTCCCTCTCTCTCTCTCTCTCTCTCTCTCTCTCTCTCTCTCTCTCTCTCTCTCTCTCTCTCTCTCTCTCTCTCTCTCTCTCTCTCTTTCTCCCTCCCTCCCTCTCTCTCTCTCTCTCTCTCTCTCTCTCTCCCTCTCTCTCTCTCTCTCTCTCTCTCTCTCTCTCTCTCTCTCTCTCTCTCTCTCTCTCTCTCTCTCTCTCTCTTCTCTCTCCCTCCCTCCCTCTCTCTCCCACTCCCTCCCTCCCTCCCTCCTCCTCCCTTCTCCTCTCTCTCTCTCTCTCTCTCTCTCTCTCTCTCTCCCCTCCCTCCCTCCCTCCCTCCCTCCCTCTCTCTCTCTCTCTCTCTCTCTCTCTCTCTCTCTCTCTCTCTCTCTTCTCTCTCTCCTCCCTCCCTCCCTCCCTCTCCTCTCTCTCTCTCTCTCTCTCTCTCTCTCTCTCTCTCTCTCCTCCTCCCTCCCTCCCTCCCTCTTTCCTCCACCTCTTACGCCACTTTCCCAAGGGAGTCAAAATGAATCTATTTCTCCAAGCATTTCCTAACGTTACACTCTCTCCCCCTCTCTCCCCCTCCCCTCCCCCCTCCCTCCCCTCGCTACGCCCCGTGAATTTTACCCTTTGCCTTTCCAGGTACAAATATCACTTACCTTTTTATCTTTTTTATAAACTTTTTTTTGAAATTTTATTTTTACTTTTTTTTTTTTTGTATTCATTGCCATTGCTCCTCTTTTTTCTTTTTTTTTTACCTCTCCCTTCCTTCCCCCTTCGCCTTTTTGTGAACTTAGAACGAAGGGAAAAGATGTGTAATAAGGGGAAATTAGCGGAGAGAAGACTGACGCAACGAGGTTGCAAAGTACCCATAGCACGGGCGAGAAGGGGATTCCCCGGGCGACAGTGGGGGGGGGGGGGGGGGGGGGGCCTGGTCTCACACGCCTCAGTGTTATGTGACATGGGGGTGTGTGTGAGTGTGGGGGTGAGGTGGAATAATGTGGGGGGGGGTGAGTGTGTAATGAAATTATTGTGGGGCTTGGGGGTGGGGGGATGGGAGTGGGGGTGTTTGTGTGTGTGTTTGTGTGGTGTGTGTGTGGGGGGGTGAGGTGAAATTGTGGGTGTGGGGGTGTTTGTGTGTGGTGGTGGGGTTAGGGTGGGGTGTGTGAGTGGAGGGGAGTGTGTGAAGTGTGTGGGGAGTGAGGTGGGGGAGTGAGTGGGGGGTGTGTAGATATTTGTGTATGTGTGTGCTTGTGTGTGTGTGTGTGGGGGGGATGAGGTGGGGGTGTGTGCAGGGTGTGTGTGTGTGTGTGTGGGGGGGGGGGGGTGAGGTGAGTGTGTGTGTGGGGGGGTGTTTGTGGGTGTGTGGGAGTGTGGGGGGGTGGGGGTGTGTGTGTTTGTGTGTGTGTGTGTGTGGGTGGGTGGGTGGGTGTGGATGTGCGTGCGTATGTGTGTGTTAATGTGTGTGTTGGTTTTCTTTGTTTGTCATTGCTTTTGTTAATCTTTTTTGGGGGGGATTTCGTTTTTATTTTCTTTTGTTATTGCTGCTGTTGTTGTTTTTGGGTGTTTTTTGGTTTGTGTTTATTTGTTTTTTCGCTGTTTGTTGCTGTATTTTCTTCCGTTTTTTTTTTTTTTTTTTTTTTTAGTTTGTTGTTTAAACCGTTGGCGGTGTCTTTGTTATTTCTTTTTTTATTTTTGTGTTTGGTGTTGGTGGCTGATTTTGTTCTAGTTATTGATGTTATTATTATTGTTGATATTATTGTTGATAATTTTCTTTTTTATATTCCACTTTTTCTTGTCTTTTGTCTTGCTTGCTCTTCCTTTTTTGATTTGTTTTTTTCTTTATTTTTTGTCTCCTGGTTTATCTTATCTTATCTGCATATTTATCTTCGTGTTGGGCTGTATTTCTTAAATTTGAAATGCTCTCTATAACGCTGTCTATCTATCTTTCTATCTATCAATATATCTGGCTGGTTTGTCTAATTGTTTGTATATCTGCCTATATATCTTTCCATCCGTCAGATTATCTATCTATTTATCTATCTATCTGTCTGTCTATCTGCCTGTCTGCCTATCTATCTATCTATTATATATATATATATATATATATATATATATATATATATATATATATATATATATATATATATATATATATATATACATATATATATATATATATATATATATATGTGTGTATGTGTGTGTG
>NW_027213118.1:0-5000 GCF_042767895.1 Penaeus vannamei | reverse complement strand
CTTCATCGTTTTTATCTTTATATGATTACTATTACTATCATTATCATTAGCATCAGCATTATCATTATTATCATCCCATCATTATCATTTCCATGTATCATCATTATTATCATAATAATAATAATAATAATAATAATAATAATAATAATAATGATAATAATAATAATAATAATAATAATAATAATAATAATAATAATAATAATAATAATAATAATAATAATGATAATAATAATAATAGTAATGATAATAATAATGATAATAATAATAATAATAATAATGATAATAATAATAATTATAACGATAATAATGATAATAATAATAATAAAAATTACAGTAATAATAATAATTATAGTAATAATAATGATGATAAATATCATTATTATCATTATCAATATAACTATTACTATCTTCATTACTGTCATTGTTTTTATTGTTATTATTATCATTATTATCATTATCATCATCATTAATGTTATTATTGTTATTAGTACTACTATCATTATTATCATCATTACCTTTATCTTTATCGGTATTACTATTATCATTATCATTGTCATCATTCTTATAATGATCATTGTTATTATCATTATCATAATTTTCATTATTGCTATCACTATTATCATTCTCATCATTATGTTTATAACTATCATGATGGAAATTATTATTATTATAGTTTTTATCATTATGATTATTATAGTCGTAATCATCATTGTGATTATCATTATTTTCATTATTGTTATCATTATTGTTTATTATCATTTTTATTATCATCATTAGTACTTTTGTAATTATTGTTATCATTATTATCATTACTATTATTGCTATTTTCATTATCATCATCATTACAATTATTATTATTATCGTCATCATTGTTATCCATATCATTACTATTATTAACAATATATTGCTGTTGTTATCATGTTTATGATTATGATGATGATTATTATAATGTCATCTATAATATTTTGTTGTCATTATCTTAATTATCATTTTCATAAATTATGCCATTGCCATTGCATTAATGACATCGTTACTATTATTATTACTTTTATCATTGTCGAGATCCATATTAATTCATTTGAAAGGTGCCTTGGCTATACAGGGGCTCCTCGACTTACGACGGGAAGCCGTTCCTACGATGGCGCCGTAACCCGAAATTTGACGCCAGCCATTCACACATGTATTAAAGTCATAATCTAAAACATGACATTTCTATGACGTACATGAAAACATCACTAGGGCTGGAGGAGCACATGGAAGACAAACGAAATACTGTGCATGATTTCTAGCGTCGTATCCACGAAGAGTGGATTCGACGTCATCGGAAGTCGAGACACGTACGTACACCGAGGACCCCGCGCAACAGCAAAAATGCCTAACTGCAATGTTTATTTACGGAAACACATCTTAAAGGAATATCAGCATAGCAAAATTTAGTGTTAGAATTAATAAATTATAATGTTTATCTTTATATGGTTTGTTTGTTTAGATGTCCACAGTTCAATGGAGGAAGTAATAGGCCATTTCATCCTCCCTTTGTCAGTTGGCGTTATTGCTTCATCTCATTGGCTTTGCTCTTTTCATCATTGCTATTGCTATTATCACTTATCACGATTTTCTACATCATCAGTTATTATTACATTGATTATTGTTATTGCTCTCGTCATTATTGTTATTATTATTATTACTGTTATTAGCATTATCATTATTATATTTATCTTTTATCATTATCATTATCATCATCAGTACTATTATTGTTTGTATGCTTATTCATATAATCCTTATCTTTATTATCAAAATTTATATCAATATCAGTATTGTTGTTATTATTGCATATACCATTATTATTGCTATCATTGTTATAATTTTGTATCATTATCGCTATGATTATTATTATCATCATTATCATCGTTATTAACATTATTATTATTGTTATTACTATTATTATAATTCAATTTTTATCGTCATAATTGTCACTATTCTTACCTATATTATCAATATTATCAATAATATTATCATTATCGTCATCATCATTATCATTATCACTTTCATCATCACCATATTAGGATTATTATTGTAATCATTCTTGATCATTACCATCGTCCTAGGCCGAATCCCTGTTAACAGCCAGACCGGCCGTTAGGCTGAGGGCTGGGCGAGCAGCCTCTCCAGAGACTCAGCCTCTCCCCGTTCTATTCTGGGACCTTCGCGGCGCCGTTGCGTTGGATCAGTTGCTTGAGGAGCGAGGGAAACTTTGTTGACGCAGCGCATTGCCACCCGCTGCTTTCGCGGAGGATTTTTCCTCGCCCTCCAGCGAGAGCCTCGATCATTATTCGGTTTCGGGGATCCTCAGCGGGACGCCTTGGTCTCAAAACTCGACCTCCCTCCGCCAGAAGGCTGGCAGTGCAGGTCCTTCAAAGCCCGAAGTGCTTGCAGATGGCACCAGGCACTTGCCCTTCGGTTCTCGGAAGGGCAAACGGGCGCCCCCAGGAGGGATATAAAAGAGTGCAGAGCCGAAGCCCATGCACACTGCAGCGGGATTCACCGGTGCAAAGTGGCAAGGAGGACCACAAGATGGCGAGGGTTATTGCTGTGCTGTTAATCGGTGAGTTAGATTTACCCGACGCTTTGCTTTTAGAGGAATTGTAAAGAGATAGGGATTAAAGCCACGTTTGTGGTATTGTTCCCTGACGCTATCAAGAATTTCACATACAGTGAAGACTGCGGTAAAGTATATATGTGTTTCTCATGTATTAAAAAAATATTTCTGAATATCTCATTGCCAAAATTATGGCATAATCATTCTCCAAAAAGTCAAAATCCTCGATGTTTGCCCTTAAATCGCCGGCCGAGCAGACAGGTTCGCAGGCGAGCGCAGTCTAAAACCTTTGTTCCTCCCCCAGGCGTGTGCGCCGCGCTGGCTGACCGCCACCTGGAGAACTTCACCCCAGGGCGGCCAATCAACCACGGGCGCCCCGGTGTGTCCACGGGGGGCAGTGTCCCCAGCTTCCAGAGGCCTCAGGTTGACCCCAGGCCATTTGGTCGCTCGAGGCGCTCGCCAGACTCGCCCCGCCCTCCGCCCGGCCTCCTGACCCGTCCCGTCCCCCGCCCGCGCCCGGGACGCTCCCCGGACTCCCCGCGCCCTCCTCCAGCCCATCTGACCCGTCCCGTCTCCCGCCCACAGCGATCCCCTAACTCTCCCGTGCCCCCAGGGCACCAAACCCGCCCCCAGACCCAGCCTACTCCACCTCCAGGGCGTGAGACCCGCCCCCAGGTCCTGCCCGCTCACCTGACCAAGCCCGCCCACCGCCCGCAGCGCTCGCCCAACTCCCCCACGCCGCCCCCAGGCTACCAGCCGAAGCCGCAGGTGCAGCCCACGCCCCCGCCAGGCCACCAGCCCGTGCAGACCCTCCCGGCGGAGATCCCCGAAGACAAGACCGCCGTCCTTCCCCCGAAGACGGAGGGCCTGAAGCCGGCGGAGAAGCCCCAGGTCGAGCCGAGGCCTTCGCCCGCTGACCTGACCAAGCCGTTCCCCCGCCCCCCGGGACCCCAGACACTCCCCGCCGCCCTGCCCTAGGGAGCCAGGGGCGCACGAGACCCAACAGGGAGGCCCTCGCCGTCGACCGCGTGGCCGGCGTCGAGGAGCAATCTCGCTTATCTGTTCAGAAGAATTAGTCAACTTTTCAGGCAAAAAAAATGTTATGGAGCCTTATAAAACGACCGCTACCCTAAAATAAAGAATCAGACATTACACTCGCTTGTCTCCTTCCTTTCTCATCCTTTCCACTGTGACAACTATGAGAGTTCAAGTTGTCCCAGAAACAGGAAATCGTTATCGAAAATATTGATGATGTCATTTTCCATTATTAACTTCAGATGTCTCACAATGCTTAGCCTTTTTTCTCACTCTTTACAATGCTCAGGAAATATAAAAAGAAATTTTATACGTCAGGTCAAAGAGTTGTGAGCACACGATTTCCGAGACAGGGATCGCCCACAACAGCCGCCCGGCTGGTAAAAGGATTTTGTCACATGCTTACGCCTTGGAAACTGGAGCGCCTCTTGGCAAGCCAGTCATGGCGCTAAGCTAACAGTTCAGAGAAAACAATTGAGCAGTTAGAAATAGCTGTCACAGGCCGGGCCACTCCAGAGAAAAGGCCTGGGCGAAGTTAGACCGCAAATCTAACTGAACTGAACTGTCAGGTCAAGCCGGTGATATTAACAAGAGAATTCGTGTCACTTGATGCAGTATCTCTCTCTCTCTCTCTCTCTCTCTCTCTCTCTCTCTCTCTCTCTCTCTCTCCTCTCTCTCTCTCTCTGTCTCTCCCCCCACTCACTCACTCTCTCTCTCTCTCTCTCTCTCCTCTCTCTCTCTCTCTCTCTCTCTCTCTCTCTCTCTCTCTCTCTCTCTCTCTCTCTCTCTCTCTCTCTCTCTCTCTCTCTCTCTCTCTCTCTCTCTCTCTCTCTCTCTCTCTCTCTCTCTCCTCTCTCTCTCTCTCTCTCTCTCTCTCTCTTCTCTCTCTCTCCTCTCTCTCTATCTCTCTCTCTTTCTCTCCCTTTCTCCCCTCCTCTCTTCTCCCTCCCCCTCTCTCTCTCCCCTCTCTCTCCTCCCCCTCCTCTCTCTCTCTCTCTCTCTCTTTCTCTCTCCTTTCCCTCTCTCTCCTCTCTCTCTCTCTCTTTCTCACACACGCAGCCGTGTATATATATATATATATATATATATATATATATATATATATATATATATATATATATATATATATATATATACATACATATATACACATACCCAAGCACATTAATATCTTCACACACATACACTCGCATATGCCCCTCCCCCACATGCACACTATTTCATTCATTCATACAGTAAACCTTATATGTATATGTGTACATATATTCCCACACGCACACACTAATACACAGACATACACATACGTACAAACACACGCTTTGTCTCTCTCTCACACACACACTTTTATACATATAAAATATAATAT
>NW_027213117.1:15000-22500 GCF_042767895.1 Penaeus vannamei | reverse complement strand
CTTTAAATTGTATTTCCCCTTGATAGCATTTGTTAGTGCTTTTGTTGTCTGTGTTGAGGCCCCAGTATGAAGGTAATGATGACAGCACTTAGCAGCCAGAGGGAGAATTCTCAAAGAGAATCTGAGGGAGCAAGGGATCAGCAGTCCCATGTACCTCAGGAACCTATTAAAACTCTATTAGAAGAGGTAGCATACCAGATGAGAGAGCTGCAGTCTGAGGTGAGGAAAGTTCACAGCCAGAATGACCACATTGAATTAGAGTGTGCCATCTTGCGGCAAATTGTAAACAGACAAGTTTCAGCCCCTGAACCTCTACAGTCTGTCACAAGTATGAGTTCGAAACATGAACTTCAGAGTGCCTATCCTGTTCTCCCTTTGCCAGATGATATTGTTTCTGTCTCTATCCCAGATGATGAGGCTATTCCTGTTCCTGCCATGGATGATACACCCATCCCTGCCCCGGGTTACGATGTTCATGTTCTTGTCCCAGATGATGGTGCTGTTCATGTTCCTGCTCGGGATGTTGCCTTACCTGTTCCTGCTCGGGATGTTGCCTTACCTGTTCCTGCTCGGGATGTTGCCTTACCTGTTCCTGCTCGGGATGTTGCCTTACCTGTTCCTGCTCGGGATGTTGCCTTACCTGTTCCTGCTCGGGATGTTGCCTTACCTGTTCCTGCTTGGGATAATCCTCTACCTGTTTCTGCTGTGAATGATGCTGTTTTATCTGTTTCTGCTCTGGATGATGCCCCTTTGCCTGTCCCAAGCCAATTTAGAGCTGACTGGACTCCTGAATTGGGCTTTCTAGGAATTTCATTTTTGACAAATGAGTATGCGACTAGTTCTGAAGTCCTAGATGAATTTGATTTCGAAGAGGAAGAGTTTGATGGATTTTATGGTCAAATGGATTTTGGGTACGGTACCAGTGATTTCTATATCTTCCTAGATTTCAGCTTTGAGCCCATGTTAGCTGAGGAAAGTCTGTTGCCTCTGCCAGAATATGAGGAAATCAATTGATTTTGACAGGTTTACCTGAAAGTTGAATCACACCGACTGTTAGTGTGACTCAGGAGTTCCAGACTGTTGCTGATTTACCCTCAACACATGCATGTTTGCTTGCTCCTGCTGAGAATGGTGACTGTGACAAGTTGCCATCTGAGGACTGTATTGCTGAACTGGAAACATCGACTAGTGATGACATAATAGACTTGTTGAAAGAATTGGAAGTGGAACCAGTAAATTATGATGTGGCCCCTGTTATTTTGCAGCATAAGTACCAGTTAGTTTGTCCTTCTGTGAAACGAGCAAGGAAATTAGCTTGAACGTTGTATACAGGCAATCAGGTGGGTAGACCAAGGTTACTGGAAAGGTCTCTAATTCACACTGAAGTGCACAGGTACACCAATATGCATCCACTTTGTTGGAAAATCCTTAATTGCATAGTTAACAAAAAGGGGCCTGAAATATTTCCAGTGAGAAATTATGAGAGAAAGGATACTGATGACCTAAAGGATGATCCCATGGTAGTGGCGTTGCTCATTGCCATCCATGGCAGCATGATTCTGCATGCAGTGCTTCTGTAATTAGGCAGAAAACAAGGTTTCGTGTGTCTTCCGCAGAAAAGGAAGGAAAATAGTGCTGTTGAACCTCGATTAGTGTCCATTCAGTGGAAGTATCGTGATTGTGATAATTAAATTATGCCTAATCCTCTTCAGACAGTTGTTTCTGGTGCAAGTTAATATGGTCCATTTAAACCAGACACACTATATTTTCTGTATTGTATGTTATTTATATGTATTCTTTTGTCCTGTCTATGCATGTTTTATGTCTATTTTCATCTGTGGAAATGATGGGTGCAGTTTTATGGTGAATGTGGCTTTTATAGTGAATGTGACTGTCTTTTATGGTGAGTGTGGCTGTCTTTTATGGTGTTTTATGAATGGTTATAGCTGTTTTATGAATGGTTTTAGCTGTTTTATGAATGGTTTTGACTGTTTTAAAAATGCCTTTAGCTGTTTTATGAATGGTTTTAGCTATTTTATGAAAAGTTTTAATTATTTTCTAGGTTGTCGATCCAGTATAACAATTTCTTTAACTGTGAACAATGCATGATCTCTTTGATTAGTCCGCCTGTCCTTGTGTCCCTAAACTGCACCCTAATTTTCAGATCCTGTCCTGCCTGAATGGAGTGCAATGTGCTTGAAGCTACTTGGGAGGCATTGGCTTGTATAGTCCTCCACTGCCGAGCGAACTCCTGCTTGCATCTTGCTGACCGCGCCAAGGCACCAGAGTATTTTAGGGTGGGCTCTGGTCAGCCAGAGAGGGAACCATGACGAGTAGAATGCCTTGTGATTATCGTTAGTCGGCAGCTTCGGACTCGATTTTCTTTAGTCACCCATAAAAGATGGTTGCGCCCCCTAGATTTGTGTGCCGTCCCTCGCAAGGAGCACATAGTCAGGGTGACCACATGTTTTTAGCCTTGTTTTAGCGTCATCTTTGCCTTTTTATTTTTTCGTATTTTATCAGTTTCTTTTATGAATGTTTTTAGATCGATTCTTTTGTTATTTTATGCATGGTTTTATATTGGTTTACTGTCTTTTGTTTTAATTGGTTTTACTTGGTTTTATTATTCAGTTGTGTTTCTAGTCCTTTTATGTTTGTGTGTTTTACGTAATGATATTATTTGTTTGATTTGTTTTTATTTGTAAATAGTCCAGTAAACAACAATAACAAGCTTTTAATAAATTATTTCTCAGAGCCATAAGTATCATTTGCCAAGCTATCGAAGCTTTGGGTTATAAGGCAAAAGGGTGGATGTTATTTAAGGAAAAGTGCATTGTTTTTAATAGTTACTTAAATAATCATACTGGACCGTTTTTAGCATTTATTTATTAACATTTTAAATTCAATTTTAGTGCCGTTTTATGTTCAATTTTGTTTTATTTCAACTTTGATATGTTCATTTATTTTATGTTCAGTTTGCATTTCTTTTAATTTGTATTATTTGTGTTTTTTTACGTTCAGTTTTATTTAATAAATGTAAAAGTTTTATTTTGTTTTAATCTAAAACCCCTGCCAGCCATATTGGCTATGCCAGTCACCTTTTTTTATTTCTACAAATGAAAATGAAGATTAAACAACAGTGGGTATTAGTGAAACACTACTGAGTTAGTGAGGCTCCGTCGCTGACAGGGAATAGATGTCCTGCTCAGCTTTTTGTGTTTGTGTCCCCCAGGGATTCTCCGTTGAGTTTAAGTTTACAGCTACGATATACAATAAGTACACACACACACACACACACACACACACACACACACACACACACACACACACACACACACACACACACACACACACACACACACACTCACACACACACATATATATATATATATATATATATATATATATATATATATATATATATATAATATATATACATATATACATATACATACATATACATACACACAAATACCTAATCCTGATAATCTCTTATTTTTACATACTTTAACACTTCCAACTGCGGCCTGCACTGAAATACGGCTTACTTCCTCCTCGCTTCCCGCTACCGCTACCGAGAAACATTCCCAACACAATTTCAGTAACCGTCCTTTTACTTAATTTTTTTAACATGTATTTCTGAATTTTAATGCACATGTAGTTAGCCCAGTGTAATTTACGGCCGACTGGATCATTGCATGTGTAGTGAATCCAACCCTTTACTTTCCCTTACCCACTCGAGATATCCGCCCGATAGCGCTGCCACCACCTAGTTAATCCGTCCAGGAACGAGTATTGTGGATGTAAAGTAGGGGACGTGTAGAAGAGGATGAGAAACAATAGAAAAGGGTGTTGATGAAGAAAGGTGTATTTGCCAATAACTCGAGGGTTTCCCGTGTTGGTTAGCGTGGTTTTATCCGTGGTTTATCAGTCTATAGGATAGACTGATAGAAGGTATTTCAATCAGGTTAATAAGTCTTTAACTAGTAGGTATTTAACAGAAAATCATTTCAACATGAAATATTAATTTTAAAACTCTTCTATTTTAGCCTTTTAGTTTTATACTTTGGATCATTTAATATTCCAATTTTAATGAATTATTTATTTTCATAACTTATTTCCATCTGTATTTTACTTTATCTTTTAGTAATTTCTTCAAATTATTCTTTTTACTTATTCCGTGGTGAAATATCCTTCAGAAACAGGAAATTTACTGAGGAATCATAAAATACAAGTTAAAATTATTTGTATATTTCAACATAAAACATGTAAAACACGTAAAACATACACAAAAAGAATGCGGAACTTTAAATAATAGCAAAGCACAAAACGACTTTAAAAATAAACTTAAAGTTTAAATTAAAATAAAGAAATACGACAAGCGAAAAAAGCTCGACTTAAAACAGATGCAAAAACACTAGAGCACTGCGCCTTGTTACAAAAAAGAAAAGCTTAAATTATCCCGTCAAAATTGCCTTCATAGAACCCACGTCCTTACGACTGTTATAAAGTTAAGTGAGGTATCTCCCATGAAAATTACCGAGCTAATCTATTAAAAAGTAGAAGTAGAGAGGGGTAGAGGTAGAGTAAGGTAGAGAGAGGAGAAGAGGTAGAGTAAGGTAGAGGGAGGGGTAGAGGTAGAGTAAGGTAGAGAGAGGAGAAGAGGTAGAGTAAGGTAGAGAGAGGAGAAGAGGTAGAGTAAGGTAGAGGGAGGGGTAGAGGTAGAGTAAGGTAGAGAGAGGAGAAGAGGTAGAGTAAGGTAGAGGGAGGGGTAGAGGTAGAGTAAGGTAGAGAGAGTAGAAGAGGTAGAGTAAGGTAGAGAGAGGAGAAGAGGTAGAGTAAGGTAGAGGGAGGGGTAGAGGTAGAGTAAGGTAGAGAGAGGAGAAGAGGTAGAGTAAGGTAGAGAGAGGGGTAGAGGTAGAGTAAGGTAGAGAGAGGAGAAGAGGTAGAGTAAGGTAGAGAGAGGGGTAGAGGTAGAGTAAGGTAGAGAGAGGAGAAGAGGTAGAGTAAGGTAGAGAGAGGAGAAGAGGTAGAGTAAGGTAGAGAGAGGAGAAGAGATAGAGTAAGGTAGAGAGAGGGGTAGAGGTAGAGTAAGGTAGAGAGAGAAGAGGTAGAGTATGGTAGAGAGAGGGGTAGAGGTAGAGAGAGGAGAAGAGGTAGAGTAAGGTAGAGAGAGGAGAAGAGGTAGAGTAAGGTAGAGAGAGGAGAAGAGGTAGAGTAAGGTGGGTAGAGGTAGAGTAAGGTAGAGAGAGGAGAAGAGGTAGAGTAAGGTAGAGAGAGGAGAAGAGATAGAGTAAGGTAGAGAGAGGGGTAGAGATAGAGTAAGGTAGAGAGAGGAGAAGAGGTAGAGTATGGTAGAGAGAGGGGTAGAGATAGAGTAAGGTAGAGAGAGGGGTAGAGATAGAGTAAGGTAGAGAGAGGAGAAGAGGTAGAGTATGGTAGAGAGAGGGGTAGAGATAGAGAGAGGAGAAGAGGTAGAGTAAGGTAGAGAGAGGGGTAGAGGTAGAGTAAGGTAGAGAGAGGAGAAGAGATAGAGTAAGGTAGAGAGAGGGGTAGAGATAGAGTAAGGTAGAGAGAGAAGAGGTAGAGTATGGTAGAGAGAGGGGTAGAGGTAGAGAGAGGAGAAGAGGTAGAGTAAGGTAGAGGGAGGGGTAGAGGTAGAGTAAGGTAGAGAGAGGAGAAGAGGTAGAGTAAGGTAGAGAGAGGAGAAGAGGTAGAGTAAGGTGGGTAGAGGTAGAGTAAGGTAGAGAGAGGAGAAGAGATAGAGTAAGGTAGAGAGAGGGGTAGAGATAGAGTAAGGTAGAGAGAGAAGAGGTAGAGTATGGTAGAGAGAGGGGTAGAGGTAGAGAGAGGAGAAGAGGTAGAGTAAGGTAGAGAGAGGGGTAGAGGTAGAGTAAGGTAGAGAGAGGAGAAGAGGTAGAGTAAGGTAGAGAGGGGGGTAGAGGTAGAGTAAGGTAGAGTGAGGAGAAGAGATAGAGTAAGGTAGAGAGAGGGGTAGAGGTAGAGTAAGGTAGAGAGAGGAGAAGAGATAGAGTAAGGTAGAGAGGGGGGTAGGGGGAGAGTAAGGTAGAGAGAGGAGAAGAGGTAGAGTAAGGTAGAGAGAGGAGGAGAGGTAGAGTAAGGTAGAGAGAGGAGAAGAGGTAGAGTAAGGTAGAGAGAGGGGTAGAGGTAGAGTAAGGTAGAGAGAGGAGAAGAGATAGAGTAAGGTAGAGAGAGGGGTAGAGGTAGAGTAAGGTAGAGAGAGGAGAAGAGATAGAGTAAGGTAGAGAGAGGGGTAGAGATAGAGTAAGGTAGAGAGAGGAGAAGAGGTAGAGGATGGTAGAGAGAGGAGAAGAGGTAGAGTAAGGTAGAGAGAGGAGAAGAGGTAGAGTAAGGTAGAGAGAGGAGAAGAGGTAGAGTAAAGTGGGTAGAGGTAGAGTAAGGTAGAGAGAGGAGAAGAGGTAGAGTAAGGTAGAGAGAGGAGAAGAGATAGAGTAAGGTAGAGAGAGGAGAAGAGGTAGAGTATGGTAGAGAGAGGAGAAGAGATAGAGTAAGGTAGAGAGAGGGGTAGAGGTAGAGTAAGGTAGAGAGAGGAGAAGAGATAGAGTAAGGTAGAGAGAGGGGTAGAAGTAGAGTAAGGTAGAGAGAGGAGAAGAGATAGAGTAAGGTAGAGAGAGGAGAAGAGGTAGAGTAAGGTAGAGAGAGGGGTAGAAGTAGAGTAAGGTAGAGAGAGGAGAAGAGATAGAGTAAGGTAGAGAGAGGGGTAGAGGTAGAGTAAGGTAGACAGAGGAGAAGAGGTAGAGTAAGGTAGAGGGAGGGGTAGAGGTAGAGTAAGGTAGAGAGAGGAGAAGAGGTAGAGTAAGGTAGAGGGAGGGGTAGAGGTAGAGTAAGGTAGAGAGAGGAGAAGAGGTAGAGTAAGGTAGAGAGAGGAGAAGAGGTAGAGTAAGGTAGAGAGAGGAGAAGAGGTAGAGTAAGGTAGAGAGAGGGGTAGAGGTAGAGCCTGATTTTATTAGGCAGTTGCAGGTTGGTCCACTTACTTTGCTACAGGAGATGGATTTTTGCTTTTAGAAGAGACACAAAACACCTTAGATCTGTCCGGACTATGCTAAGGTCCAGATCGCCAGTTGACCAGGCTAGTCGGTCAGCCTGTTCATTGCCATGGATACCAGAGTGGCCTGGCACCCATATTAGCTTGATTGATTTGTTGTCACCATGTAGCTTAAATTAAGAATGATATTACCCAGTTCATTTTTTGTGGTTTCTAATGATTTAATGGCTTTAAGTGAACTTAATGAATCAGAAAAAATGACTTTTCGATAGTGCAAAATCAATAGCTTTATCAATAGCAAAAAGTTCAGCAATGAAGATTGATGAATGATTCGGCAATCTGAATCTCAATTCACATTCATTCGACCATACATCCGCTCTTGGAGCCGTCGGTATATATATGAAGTAAAGGTAGATGTTTAATAAGGATCTCTCTCACCTCTGGCGTACCTCCACCTCCCGCGCCATGGTTAA
>NW_027213114.1:0-7500 GCF_042767895.1 Penaeus vannamei | reverse complement strand
ACTACACATACACACACACACACACATACTACACACACACACACACACATGCACACAGACATACTACACACACACATACACATACACACACACACAGACATACTACACATACACACACACACACACACACACACACACACACACACACACACACACACATACACACACACACACACTCTTATCCACGTGTGTGTGTATGTGCGTATGTCACGACGTATCTTTATATAAAATTTATCCGTGGATGAGCCATTAGTGTGAAATATATATCTAGCATGACATAAGTCCCGAGAATCCAATTAATTCGATAAAGAAACAGAGTTTTGATTATCTTTTCCGTTTCCCAAGTGGGAGATATAAATAATATTGCAAGGAGCTTCTGCAATATTACTTTCAATTACTTCTTCGTTTCCCCTCTGTGAACACCGAACAAAGTAATGGACTTTGTCGCTATAAGTTTAAAAAGTTCAGTTGCAACTTATTCTTTGCCAGGTTAAACTTAGATCCTCCTTGGGTGAGATGTAACTTTTATTTCTCTCTTTTTTATACATTTTTTTTTCTTTTTCTTTTTCTTTGTATTCTTTAGCGTCCATTATTAAGTTTTTTTGGGGAGGGGAAATTATTTTTTTGTGTGTGTTAAAAACGATTAAAAAGAATGAAACAAAAAAGGAAAAAATAATAGATGAAAAGAAAAAGAAAAATAACGAGTATATATATATAATTTTCTTTTTCTTCTCTTTTTTTTTCCTTTTTTCCCGCTGGGTTCTGGCTCGCGTGGCGCTTAATGTAGCATTATCATCACTTTTCGCTCCCTCTTCAGTGTCATTGTATCACATCAGACGTAAATAGCCCCTAGTCCAATGTTTTTTGTTTTTTGTTTTTCTTTCGCAACAGTGTCCATCCCACGATTTCCGTCTCCACGCAGCGCTCTTCACTTGTTTTTCCCGCCGTCCCTCCCCCTCCATCGGTGACGTCATCACCTGTCTCTCCCTTCGCTCTCCCTCGCATTTCAACACCGTGTCTCCCTCTTTTCTCATCGTTTCCTACTTCCCTCCGACTTTCCCTTCTCACGTGATGAAAGAGGAGGGAAATATACAACAGGAGCGAGGACAGGAGGGCGAGATCCGATAAGCGCCATTTGAACGCAGAAGCCAAGCATTCCCTCCTTGGCCCTCTGGCGGCCGAAGGTTACAACTCTCCTCTTGGAATTTTGCATGAAGGGAAAAGAAAAAAAAAAAGATATTTTCCCCCCTCAGTCTAAAACACGTCGACTTCCTCCCTACTGGAGGTCGTGATGGCCTGCCTAATGCTGCCAAATGCCAGGATTTCGGACCTTATCACCGCACGCGGGAGAGGAATGACTAATAAAATTGCAAATGTTGCTCCGAATGTATTGGTTTGCGATATTTCCTCGGAAAGGCTCGCCGGCTTTTTAACCCTAAATAAAGTATCTGCGACGCCGAAAATGCGCTTATGAATAAATGAATATAGAAATGAACACAACCAGCATTAAATGGATTGGCTAGCGAACGGAGACGATTACTCAAAAAATATATATTTACTAATACATATCTGTGTGTGTGAGAGAGAGAGGGAGGGAGAGAGAGAGAGAGAGAGAGAGAGAGAGAGAGAGAGAGAGAGAGAGAGAGAGAGAGAGAGAGAGAGAGAGAGAGAGAGAGAGAGAGAGAGAGAGAGAGAGAGAGAGAGAGAGAGGGAGAGAGAGAGAGAGTGTGTGTATATATCTATCAGCATGTGTGAATCTACACATTTATAAGCATATATACGTCAATATATGTGAATGTGCGTACGGTATGTGTGTGCGTAACTATAACGCACATGCCCACGTGCAAAAATAGAAAGAATAAAAAGAAAAATGCGAAAAAGAGCGTCGCAAATAAATGTAAACTAAGGACCTGAAACTCGGGGCGAATTTGTGAAGCAGGGAAGAGAGAAGGAAGAAACCGATAAGGAGACAAAGGGAAGAGAGATTGGAGAAAGGACAAAGGGAAGAAAGATTAGGGAAAGGACAAAGGGAAGAGAGATTAGAGAAAGGACAAAGGGAAGAAAGATTAGAGAAGGGACAAAAGGAAGAAAAATTAGAGAAGGGACAAAAGGAAGAAAGATTAGAGAAAAGACAAAAGGAAGAAAGATTAGAGAAAGGACAAAGGGAAGAAAGATTAGAGAAGGGACAAAAGGAAGAAAGATTAGAGAAAAGACAAAAGGAAGAAAGATTAGAGAAAGGACAAAAGGAAGAAAGTTAGAGAAAGGACAAAGGAAGAAAGATTAGAGAAAAGACAAAGGGAAGAAAGATTAAAGAAGGGACAAAGGGAAGAAAGATTAGAGAAAGGACAAAAGAAGGAAGATTAGAGAAAGGAAGGGAAGAAAGAGAAAACAATGAAGAAAAGAATACCGGACACAATAAAATCAAGAGAACAAAAGAGGAAAAGAAGAAAAAAATGAGAGAAAAGAAGACAAAAAAATGTAGAACGAAGAAGCAAGAGAAGTGACGAGAGCAGAGAAAAACCATCATGGAAAAGACCAAAGAGAACGAAGCAGAGAAGACAAGAAACAAATAATAACAAAATAAAAGCAAGAGGATGAAGGAGAAAGGAGGGGAACAGAACACAACCCAATCGACGTATAGGTATTACGTAGAGACAGTACAGTGTGGGTGTACAGTGTGCATTTAGCCAGGGTGTTGACAGTGCATTTGGACATCATCTCCCGGACACCATCTTGAGGAGTCAGTATCTCCTTCGCTTGAGGATTTAGTGGAGAGAGAGAGAGAGAGAGATGGAATAGGTTGAGAGAGAGAAAGAAAGAGAGAGGAAAATAGGTTGAGAGAGTGAGAGAAAGAAAGAGAGAGGAAAATAGGTTGAGAGAGAGAGAGAGAGAGGAAAATAGGTTGAGAGAGAGAGAAAGAAAGAGAGCGGAAAATAGGTTGAGAGAGTGAGAGAGATAGAGAGGAAATTAGGTTGAGAGAAAGAGAGGAAAAGAGATAGATAGATAGAGAGAAAGAGAGAGAGAGAGGAAAATAGTCTGAGAGAGTGAAAGAGAGGAAAAGAGATGGAGAGAGAGAGAGAGAGAGAGAGAGAGGAACATAGGTTGAGAGAGAGAAAGAAAGAGAGAGGAAAATAGGTTGAGAGAGATGGAGGAAATTAGGTTGAGAGAAAGAGAGGAAAAAAAGATGGATAGAAAGAGAGAGAGAGGAAAATAGGCTGAGAGAGAGAAAGAGAGGAAAAGAGATGGAGAGAGAGACAGACAGACAGACAGAGAGAGAAAGGAAAATAGGTTGAGAGAGAGAAAGAGAGAAAAAGAGATGGAGAGAGAGAGGGAAAGAGAAAGGTGAAGTAAAAAGGAGATAAAGAAACAAAGAGAAAAAGAACAGATGTGGGAGAAGAAAGGAAAGAATTATGTTCCTTGTGAGTGTGTAATATTTGCGAATGGTTTCATGCATTTTGTACGTAAATGGTACGTAAATTGGCCTTTGAAATAGGGGTTTGAACAACGATTTAATCATGCAAGAAATATTTATTTTTCTATAGAAGTGATATGGTTGGGTAAAAAAAATACTTTTTGTAGTTGTTAGAAATCATTTGGTTTAGCGAGAAATACTCCAAGTATTTTTTTCTTCTTCTTCTTCTCCTCCTTCTATTCTTTTCTTTTTTCTCTCTTTTTTTTAGAAATGACTTTCAGAAATAGTTCAGAGGGATTTCAGAGACTTGGTCTAGCAAGAAATATTCCAAGGTATGCTTTAAAGAAAAGAAATAGACCGGAACTTGGCTCTTCAGCATGGCTTGCAACTGCCAAGCATAATGACCAGAAAAAACGTTTTTGATGTTCTTATTCTATTTTCTCTTTTATTATATTTTCTTTCTCTGTTTTCTTACCTCTGTTTTCTTTTTCTTTTTCTTTTTTTGAGGGGGGAAGAGTGGGAGAATGAGTGTCAGGGAGCGAGAGATGGAGAGTGAGAGAGAGAGAGAGAGAGAGAGATAGATAGAGAAAGAGCGAGAGAGAGAGGAAAGAGAGAGAAAAAAACAGAGGAAAGCGTGAAGGGGAGATGATGGAAAGAGGAAAGTGTGCAAGAATAGCAGATGGAATAATGAAAGAGAGCGGGAGAGCGAGTAAGTGAGAGAGAGAAAGAGAGAGAGAGAGAGAGAAAAAGAGAGAGAGAGAGGGGGGGGGGCGGGGAACAGAATGAGAGAGAGAAAGAAAGCAAAAGAGATGGAGAAAGAGAGAGAGGGAAAGAGAAAGGTGAAATAAAAAAGAGATAGAGAAACAAAGAGAGAGAGAACGACAAACGCAAAAACAAAAACAGAGAGAAAAATACGGTGGTCAGGCAAGCAAAAATAAAAATAAAAAAATGTACACACACACACAAAGAACATAAACTTTAGAAACTTGTTCTGACACTTCCAGGAAGTATACAGTCCAGGAATTTGTAACTAAAAACGAAAAAGTTTACGATATTTTTTTCCAGATACACTGACACAGAGACACAAACGCGTGCAATTGTCTATCGAAATTTTACCGAATCTTTGTCTCATTGTAGATAAGACGATTAGATACCGAATCAAATGGTGGTGATTTGTTAAACCATAGAACTATTTCAAGATTTAGTTGTTTATATTTCAGATGTATTGATTGTGTGCGTGTATGTAGATGCGTGGATATTTGTTCATGTGTGTGTGAGAGTGAGTGTGTTGCGTGTGTGCGTGTGTGAGACAGAGAGAGAGAGAGAGAGAGAGAGAGAGAGAGAGAGAGAGAGAGAGAGAGAGAGAGAGAGAGAGAGAGAGAGAGAGAGAGAGAGAGAGTGAGTGAGTAAGTGAGTGAGTGAGTGAATAATATTTGTTCATGTGTGTGTGAGAGTAAGTGTGTTGTGTGTGTGCGTGTGTGTGTGAGAGAGAGAGTGTGGGTGAGAGAGAGAGAGAGAGAGAGAGAGAGAGAGTGAATGAGTGAGTGAGTAAGTATGCGTGTGTGTGTGTATCACTTGCATTAGCATAAATGTGTTTTTTTATAAATCATAAAATCAATACAAGCACTTCTTTGGCAGTGCATTTATTACTGTGTCTGTTTACTTTTCCTTTCTCCTATCTGCCCTTCTCTCTATTTATCTATCTACCTATTTGTCTTTCTGCCTATCCAATTACCTTACTTTCTGTCTATCTGTCTATCTATTTATCTGTATATTTATCTATCTTATTCCCTTTTTTGCTGTATCAGTTCCGTCTGCCCTTTTCCATCTTTTTTCTCTCTCTCTCCTCTCCTCTTTCTCTCTCTCTCTCTCTCTCTCTCTCTCTCTCTCTCTCTCTCTCTCTCTCTCTCTCTCTCTCTCTCTCTCTCTCTCTCTCTCTCTCTCTCTCTCTTTCTCACACACGCACACTCACTCTCTCACTCTCTCACTCTCTTACTCTCTCACTCACTCACTCACTCACTCTCTCACTCTCTCACTCTCTCACTCTCTCACTCTCTCACTCTCTCACTTTCTCACTCTCTTTCTTTTTCTCTCTCCCTCTCTCTCATGCATATAATCCCTTCGCTTCTTTTATAGATTCTGTCGGTATCCCTTTTATTCTACTTTTTTCTCTATGTTCCTCCCATTCCAACGCCATTCACCAGGTTCCAAACCCTTTTGCGAATTTTCATTGATATTCAATTTCTTTTCGTCTATCTCCCCCTTTATCTTCATCTCTCTCTTCATCACTATGCTTATTTTTATTTTACACGCAGACACGTTCTCTTTTCTCCAATTTACATTCGGAAATGAGTCGAGAATTGATATATATTTTTCTCTTCTCTTCTGATCTGCTACGTGAATAGATGTTGTCGCCTGTGTCCAACACCGTATTTTTTAAAGAAATTCAAGATAAAGCGGTCATTAACTCTACGGATATTGCACGCCTTATTACTTTTCGGCAACTTGTGCATTATTCTACCCATGCGATGTATATAGTATATACTAACATCATGTTATATTTCTCCGAATAAGAACGAAAGTATGTGAAGAAAAAAATCTTTTTTTTCTTTTTTTTTTTCTTTTTCTTTTGTTATTCCAGAGACTGTAGCATCATGAAAATGAATTAGAGTTTTGAAGAAAAAGATGAAATTATAAGCTGTTACTTAAGGTTACGATGGTACGTAAGGCAACAGAGGGATTCAACACCTCCTGTGACCTAGACTGACCTCGCCTCCTCCTGCGCGGTGTGGTTGCAAACACGCAAACTCCTTTACAAGTTATAAGGTTTCGTGTGCACGCGCGTGTATGTATACATTCAGATATACATACACACATATGTTGCTCCTTGTCTTGTCGTTGATTTATCTTATAGACTAGTACAGCTGAACTATTTATTTCTGTTATCATTTGCAATAATAACACACGTCCATAAATACATATGTATATGCTTGTGTGCGTAAAGTGTGTATCGTTTCCTCCAATGACCATGTGACTAACAAACAATATAGCTGAGGTAGTGTTGCAATGCCTTATACAAGTCCATTAGTAACACAAAAGGCAGGTGATTACAATTTCTTTGCGAACATCTTAGTTTGTAATGTAGAGATTTTTGTATGGCTAAATCTACCACCCAGACCGGAAAATGGAAACATAAACTCGAGCTTTGGCAACTATGATACGTATCCTCCTCTATCTTTCTATCTCTCGCCTGTCTAAAGCTGTTTATATCCTTGTGTGTCGCTAGTTGTCTTGCTGTTGGTCGTCCTTTCTGTATTCTTGTCTCCTCTCTTTCTCTCTCTCTCTATCTATCTATCTATTTATCTATCTATCTCTCTCCCTCCATCCCTCTCTCTCTCTTCCTCTTTCTCTCTCTTCCCCTCTCTCTCCCTCTCTATCTATCTATTTCTGTCCATCTATCTGTCTATCTATCTCTATCAATCTATCTATCTATCTCTATCTTTATGTATCTATCTATCTCTATATATCTATCTGTCTATCTCTATCTATCCGTCTGTCTATCTCTATCTATCTCTATCTATCTCTATCTATCTATCTATCTATCTATCTATCTCTATCTCTATCTATCTATCTTTATCTATATCTGTCTATCTATCTACCTCTATCTATCTATCTATTTGTCTTTATCTATCTCTGTCTATCTATCTATCTCTATCTATCTATCTATTCATCTATCTATATATCTGTCTGTCTGTCTCTATATCTGCCTATATATAATTATCTTCTTATCTATCTAGCATTTATGAAAATTGATACTTTCAGCATGTTGCGTATTAAGTTGATAACATTATCGCCTCATTTGCTTGTTTCCGGTAATGGCAAACAACCGATTTCAAATCCCGATACTTAACTTTTCCTAAATCCTTTCTCTCTTTCAGATTTGGATTTTCTGCCCACTCGACATCGGCCAAACTCCCAAGACCAATGCATTAATCTTTGTGTCGTCTTTACTCTGAATACCTGGCTGCTGCATTTTTGATGGCGTTCGATTCCTCGCTGATCCGTACGTAAAATACCTTTCCGAGATC
>NW_027213112.1:22500-26947 GCF_042767895.1 Penaeus vannamei | reverse complement strand
AATTTTTTAAAATTAAAAAACCCCCCTTAATTTTTCCCTTTTCCCCTCCTCTCTTTCTCTCTCTCTCTCTCTCTCTCTCTCTCTCTCTCTCTCTCTCTCTCTCTCTCTCTCTTAATCGCTTATTACCAACTATTCATTTGAACTGTAATGTTACTTATTAATATCACATTAAGTATTATAATATTTCGTATCAATAACAGTGTATCACGTTTTGGGTGTAGTACAGTACACACTTTGAAGAGAACGTTTGCTGCAGATAAACAGACAGAGAGAGAAAGGGTTGAGAAACAGTATAAAGTAATATAAGAAAAGAAATGAAAGAAAAAAAAACATAATTTAGGTATTTATATTTTTGTACCTGTTTAGCACTATGATATAATGTGTGATTTCTTTTTCTTTTTAACAAAATATAATTCATTGTAGATATTATTCTCACGAAGTATGCCTATTTCTTAACACAATTGTTCGTACACCGTCGTGATGCACTTAATTCCAAGAAAACTTAAAGTAAATAAAACTAATATTGATAAACACGTAGAATTGTTAGACAAAGAGAAGGTAAGTCGTGGAATATTCAACGAAGGTAAGACACACAAGGATCAAACTAAGTTGACCTCTTCCTTTGTTCAGTTTTATAAACAGTAAAGTTTCACAAGAAGAGAAGTCTGTATTTCATTCGTGTCTGTTTCGTCTCTCTGTCTCTCACTCTATCTTTTTCTTTTATTTTCTATGCCTTTTTTCTCTCTATTTGTCTATCTATCTATTCATCTCTCTCTCTCTATCGATCTTTCTTTCTACCTACCTGTATATATCTATCTCTCTTCTCTCTTTCTTTCTCATATTCTCTCTCCTTTTCCTTCTCTTTTCCTCTCTCTATCTATATATCGTTCCTCTCTCTCTCTCTCTCTCTCTTTCTCTCTTTCTCTCTCTCTCTGCTCTCTCTCTCTCTTATCTCTCTAATCCCTCTTCTCTCTCTTTCTTTCTTTCTCTTTCTTTCTCTCTTCCTTTCCTTCTCTTTCTCTTTCTCCTCCTTTCTCTTTCTCTCTTTCTCTTCCCTCTTCCTTCCTCTCTCTCTCTCCTTCCCTCACTCTCCCCTTTCACTCTCTCTCTCACTCTCCCCTTCTCTCACTTCCTCCTTCTCTCTCACTCTCCTTCTCTCTCACTTCCCTCTTCTCTCACTCTCCCTGTTCTCTCTCACTCTCCCCTTCTTCTCTTCTCACTCTCCCCCTTTCTTCTCTCTCCCTTCACTCTCCCCTTCTCTCTCACTCTCCCCCTTCTCTCTCCTTCCCCCTTTCTCTCCTCTCCCTTTCTCTCCACTCTCCCCTTCTCTCTCTCTCCCCTCTCCTCCTCTCCCTTCTCTCTCTCCTCTCCCCCTTCTCTCTCCTCTCCCCCTTCTCTCTACTCTCCCCCTTCTCTCGCACTCTCCCCCTTCTCTCTCCCTCCTCCTTCTCTCTCCCCTCCCTCCTTCCCTCACTTTCTCCCCTTTCACCACCCCCTCTTCTCTCTCTCCTCCCTCCTTCCCTCACTTCCCTCCTTTTCCTCCCTTACCTCTTTCCCCCCTTTCCTCTCTTTCTCTCCTCCCCCTTTTCCCCTCATCCTCTCTCTCTCTCACTCTCTCCTCTCTCTCTTCTCTCCTTACTTTCCTTCCCTTTCCTCTCACTTCTCCTCCCTTTTCTCCCTCCCCCCTTCTTCTCTTCTCTCCCCCTTACCTCCCTCTCCCTCCTCCTCCCTCACTCTCTCTCCTCCCTTCCCTCACTCCCCCCCTCTCTCTCTCTCTCTCTCTCTCTCTCTCTCTCTCTCTTCTCTCTCTCTCTCTCTCCCTCCCTTCCCCCTCACCCCCCCCCCCCCTTCTTCCTCTCTCTCTCTCCCTCACTCTCCCTCTCTCTCTCCCCTCTCTCTCCCTCCTTCCCTCATTTCCTCCTCTTCTCTCCCTCCCCCTTTCCTCTCTCCCCTCACTCTCTCCCTCCCTCCCTCCCTCACTCTCTCTCCCCCCTTCCCCCTCTCTCTCTCTCTCTCTCTCTCTCTCTCTCTCTCTCTCTCTCCCTCCCTCTCTCCCTCACTCTCTCCCTTCCTCATTTTTTCTCTCTCTCTTTCTCTCTCTCTCTCTCTCTCTCTCTCTCTCTCTCTCTCTCTCTCTCTCTCTCTCTCTCCCTCCTTCCTCATTCTCCTCCTTTCCCTCTCTCTCTCTCCTCCCTCCCTCCTCACCCTTCTCTCTCTCTCTCTGTACCTTGGCAAAAAAAACAAAAAAAAAACACGTCGATTAACACCAACTTAACTAAAATCATTTAAATAAGTAGAACACCATTAAAAGGGGTCTGTCTCTGGTTGTTTTTGAGGATAACATTTTTCTGTTGAATTAATCTTGACTCATAGTTTTCCTGTAGTCCTTCTGTCTTCATCCATCTCTGCAGCATAGGGCCATCAGTTACTGATAATGAAATGCTCATTTTTATGCATTTCGCTTCTGTCACGTCTGGTTAAGCAACTGTGTTTTCTTTCTTGTTTTTGTTGGTTTGTTTTTATCGGTTGTTTGTAGGTTTGTTGTATCCCCTTCCCGCTCCCCCCCCCCCATTTTTTTTCTTTGTTTTGTTTTGTCTTTATTTACAGACATATAAACGATCTGTCATGAGAAGATGAGCGCACAGGTATATATATATATATATATATATATATATATATATATATATATACGTAATATATATATATATATATATATATATATATATATATATATATATATATATATATATATATATATATATATATATATATATATAGAGAGTAAAGAGATATATGTAGGCAGCTATGAGAGAGATATATTGTTAGGGAGAGCTAAACAGAAAGATTGAAAGAGACAAAGAAAGAAAATCCTCAGAAATAGCAAACAATTAAAATATGATAAACGAAAAAAAAAAAGACAAACGGCAACGTCTGAGAATGTGTGTGTGTGTGTGCGTGTGTGTGTGTGTGTGTGTGTGTGTGTGTGTGTGTGTGTGTGTGTGTTCATCTGTGTGTGTGTGTGTACGCGCGCGCGCGCGGCCTCGTCCCACCCTCTAATTTATCACTCTCCCTTCTCCAGCCCCTTGTTCGTACGCATCTTTTCCATCGGCATTTTGAGAATTTTCTCGAATAAAGGCAGTCACCATCACAGCCATTGCCACAAGATTTACTATTTCAAAACGATTTGTACTGAGCCTTGAATTTTGTTTTTTTGCATTTTTTTCTACTTTATTCGTCGATACAATCCGTCCTCTCTCTCAATCTAGAACTATTATACCTTTCAATATGAATTGTGAGCCCACACAGGGACTCTTTCTCTCTCTCTCTCTCTCTCTCTCTCTCTCTCTCTCTCCTCTCTCCCTACTCTCTCTTTCTGTGTGTGTGTGTGTGGTTCTTTCTCGCTTTCTGTTTTATTTATAGCATATTACGTATTATTTTTTTTTTTTTTTTTTTTTTTTACTTTATTGAATCCCCTTGAATTGCGAGAATTGTATTAAGCGTCCAGCCTTTTTTTTTTTTTTTTGTAGTTTTTACTTTTTTTTTTTTTTTTTTTAGTTTTTTTTTACTTTTTTCTTTTTTTTTTTTCTTTTTTTCTGCTTTTTCAATCAGAGAAAGACGTCCGAACGATGACGTTTTCCCGTGGACCTCCTCAGCGTCGGAAGAGGAGCCAAGGCTGCTTGCGTCCGGAGACGAGGGGCTGGCCCCTCCTCCTCGTCGCCTTTCGTCCAAGGACCTCATCCGCCTGAGACTCGATGGCGCCCTGACTCGTGTGATCGTCGTCTTCTTCGTCTGTACGGCGACGCTTCGGTGCCTGACGAGGGACTTCCTCAGGTTTCGGAAGAGGAGCTGCGCCGCTTGCGTCCGGAGACGTTCTCCTCGGCCGAAGATTCCGCTGTCCGACTCTACGACAAATCCAAGAAGGATCTCAAGAGGTCGGACACGTCCCGTCGTCCTCGTCGTGGAACCTCCAGGTCCTGGAAGTCACCGTCCTCGTCCTGGGGCCAGCAACTCTCCTCCTTGACGGCAAGATCTTTAACGTCCCCCGACGCCCTCTTCGTCCCCTCGTCGTCGCCGCTCTTCAGGAGGGTCTTGCTTTGGGGCTTCAGCAGGTCCGTAGGCTGGCGCGCGCAGTGTTAGCGATGGAGGAGAAGCTCCCAGATCACGTTCCCTCCGTTTCGCTCAGGGCCCGGATGCGTCCTCAGAGCACGGCGCGTCCTAGATCAATTATGTGGGCGCGCGGAGCATCTCTCCCCATGGAGGACGCACACGCTGTTCGCGTGCAGGTCGAGTGAGGCCACGCTTGGCAGCGTGCAGGCCCTCGATGTCGTCTGCGCAGCTGCCGAAGCACTTTTTCTACCTCAGGTTTTGAGAGGAGACCTCCCCTGAGCACACGTGATCAGCGAAGGCCCCAAGTGTAGTCACTAACAATGCCAACTCGCCCTCACGA
>NW_027213112.1:15000-17500 GCF_042767895.1 Penaeus vannamei | reverse complement strand
ATTATTTTCTCTGTCTGTCTGTTTGTCTGTCTGTCTGTCTCTCTCTCTCTCTCTCTCTCTCTCTCTCTCTCTCTCTCTCTCTCTCTATCTATCTATCTATCTATCTATCTTTCTCTATCTATGTATCTCCCTCTCTCTGTCTCTCTCTCTATCTGTCTCTGTGTCTGTTTGTCACTCACTCTCTCTCTCCCTCTCTCCCTCTCTCTGCAGAAATGACCAGGGTTGATTCAATAGTTTTATTAAATAAAGAATAACAATCAACAACACTGGGATAATAATTTACTTTTATTTTATCATTATTATCTTTTTTTCAAAGTGAATAACTGCCTGCTACGTTTACAATAAAGTGGCTGTTACATTAAGCACACCCTGATGTTTTCACAAAAAGCAAGAGGGTGTATTTTAGTCCTAATGGGAAATTCCAAGGTCAACATGATGATACGTCTTTTTGTTGGACGTTGTCACAGTCGGAGTACAAAAGAAAGCACGGCTCTGTTTCAGGCAAATGATCTGGTATATTTATATCTGTTTTGATATTCATACTAATATCTGTCTTTATATCTGATCTGTTATCTATTTGTCTGTCTGTCTATCTATCTATCTGTCTGCTTGTCGTTACATCTATCTGTCTGTGTACTTGTCTCTATATCTTCCAATCTATCTATCTGTCTATACGTATATACATACATATATATATATATATATATATATATATATATATATATATATATATATATATAAAATATATATATATATATATATATATATATATATATATATATATATATATATATATATATATATACATAAATGTATGTATATATTAATTCGTTTGTCTACCTATCTGCCTCTGTCCATCTCCATGTGTAATGTATATATATATGTATGTTTGAATATATGTATGTACGTGCGTGTATATGTATCTTTTTATCCATCTATTTGTCTATCTATCTATTAATTTATAAACAAACAATAAAACATCATCAGAATCCAACGACAAAATAAAAAACAAAATACAAAAACAAACCAAACAAACCAAACCAAACAACAATAAAAACAACAACAACAAAAAAAACTCGACACAAAACTATGATTTATACCGCTCCCTTCAGTGTCCACGGCTCTATCGGACTCCCCGCCACCCCCCCCCTAACAAAAATAAACAAATAAATAAATAAATAAATATATAAAATCACAGTGCTGTAGACGGGGACTGAGATCACCAGATCTTTTATCACTCCAGGAGGTCGAGTCGTGTGTTAACGTTTATAAACATTGGTAGATTAGGGTGAAGGATAGGAGATGATAATAATAGGACAGTAGTAGATAATAGTGATAATAGTAATGATGAGTAATAGTAGTGTAACAGTTTATAATAGTAATAGCAGTATTAATGGATGGTAATAGATGATAGTAGACAAATATAGTAGCATTTGTTATATTATGAAATGATGATGAATGTTGTGTTGTATGGGGTGTGTTGTTAATTATGATAATGGTAAAGATGATGGAAAAAAGAGAATTACTGTTATTTGATGATTTTAATAATTGTGACGTTAAAGTTGTTATCTATCATTATCATTATTGTAAATGCCATAACTATTATACATACCTATCCATACAAATCTTGATATCTATAATATCAGGCATCAATTTAAGATCCATATTCATTCATGTATATATATATATATATATATATATATATATATATATATATATATATATATATATATATATATATATATATATATATATGTGTGTGTGTGTGTGTGTGTGTGTGTGTGTGTGTGTGTGTGTGTGTGTGTGTGTGTGTGTGTGTATATATATACATACATATATATATATGTATATATATATATATATATATATATATATATATATATATATATATGTATGTATATATGTATATATATATATATATGTATATATATATGTATATATATATATACGTATATATATATGTATATATATATATATACGTATATATATGTGTATATATATATATATATATATATATATATATATATATATGTATATCTATATGTATATGTATATATATATATATGTATATATATATGTATATATATATATAAATGTATATATATATATATATATATATATATATATATTTTTTTTTTTTTTTTTTTTTATTCATTTTTAATTTTTTTTATTTACCTTTTTTTTTTTTTTTTTTTTTTTAGCAGGATATGAAAGAGAGGAGACAGTGGAACAAGCTAGCTGGAGCTTAGGGAAGAGAAGGTCGGGAAATGAAGCGGAGAGAGAGAGGGGTAGAAGGAGTAGGCTAACAGACCTCACTGGCCTCATTCTTTCTTTCGAGAAGGGAGATACTAGCAGTGGAATTTGGAAGTGGGGGGGGAGGGGGAAGGGGCGGGGGGGGGGGGTGAGGGCGTGGAAGGGCTGCGGGGTGGGGTGGGGGGTGGCTATGGCGGGACACTTTCTCGGCGTGCGTGGGGGGAGGGTGGGGGTCATTCGTCATATA
>NW_027213112.1:0-5000 GCF_042767895.1 Penaeus vannamei | reverse complement strand
TTTCTCTCTTCATAGCTGACTCCACAATCACTCCACTTCCCTAGTCCCGAATCTCACTCCCTCTTATCCACTTTCCTTCACTTCCCCCTTTCCCTCCTCCTTCACTCTCTCGTCCTCCACTCTTCACTCCCCCTTCCCCCTCTCCTTCACTCTTCACTCCCCCTCCTCTCTCTCTTCACTTTCTCTTTTTCCCACTCTCTTCACCTCTCCACCCTCCACTTCCTCCTCCCACTTCCACTCACCCCCTCCCTCCACCTCCACCTCCCTCCACTTCCCCACTCCCGCCCACTCCAGCAAGACCCGAACATTTGCCTTTAACGAGCTCCAGGGACTTTGCTGCTGAGTTCATTAAATTGACTTTCCATACACCGGCGGGAGAGTGCGTGCTGAGGTTGCAGAGCGCGGCGCCTGCTGGGGTTTTGGGACTGAGGTGGGCCGGCGTCTTGGAACCTTCTTGAGGGGGGCGGGGGTCGCGTATGGGCGTGGAGGGCTTTTATAAGATTTTTGTTGTGTTTTTTTTTTTTTTTTTTTTTTTTTTTTTGCTTCTGCTTCTTTCAGTTATTTTTATTTTTGCTTTCTTTTCTTATTCGTTTTTTTTTCTTTCACTCGTCTTTCTTATCGGATTTACCTTCTCCTCCTTCTTCCTCTTCTTCTTATCTCCTCCTCTTCCTTTTCCTTATCTCTACATCCTCCTCCTCTTCCTTCATTTTCTTATCTCCTCCTCCTCATCCTTCTTCTTCTTCTTATCTCCTCCTCCTCTTCCTTCTTCATCTTCTTATTCTTCTCTTTCCTCTCCCCTCCTTCCTCCATTATACAAAATGACCTAAATATTAAAAAAAATATCATACACTTTTTTCAGAATATCTTTACCTGAACAACCAATACAAAACAGATCCAGAATACAACAGAAAAAAAAAATCAAAATACAAAAAAAAAAATTCGAAATACAAAATACAAAATAAAAAATACATCCATATAATATATGGATGTATCTTTCATTTTGTATTTTGTATTTCGAATCTTTTTTTGTATTTTGATTTTTTTCCGTTGTATTCTATATATTATATAACCCAAAATAACTTCCAAAATAACTTTCAGCCTTAGCTTCCGCTGATAAAATAATATGGCAGTAAATTAGCGCAAAATTCATTAAACTTCGAACTGACTCAATATGAAAGTTTCGATGGAGTCAAATTCGCTTCCATTAATTACGATACAGCTTTAATTACGGCGTAAAGTGTCCTTTGCAAATAAGGGGCATAATTAGGCATTTGGAGAAGAGGAAGAAATCATCATTATCATCATTACCATTAATGATATAATCCTCACTTTCATTATTATTATCATTATCGTTATCATTATCATTATTATTATCATTATCGTTATCATTATCATTATCATTATCATTATCGTTATCATTATCATTATCATTATCATTATCGTTATCATTATCTTCATTGTCATTAATGATATCATTTTATTATCGTTATCATCATCGTTATCATTGTCGTTTCTTTATCATTACCAAGGTAATTATCATTATCATCATCATTATCATCATATTGATAGCATTAATGTTAATGAAAAGGATGTTCGTAATGAGGATAGTTATGATGATGGCGTTGATAATGATAATAATGATAATAGCAATGAGCATAATGATAATAATAAACGTAATGATAGCAATGATAGTATTAAGTTAATAATGATAATGATGATGATAAAGATAATGATGATATTATAATGATAATAAGAATAATAACAAATAATGATAATAGTTAAAATAATGAAGATGATGGTAACAATGATAATAATAATAATGGTAACACTAATAGTGATAGTGATAAATATGATAATAATGGTGAATATAAGAGTAATAATAACAATAATGATGATAATAGTAATGGTAACAAGAATAATGAGAATAACAATAATAATGATTATACAACTAATGACAATAACAATAATGTTAATAATAATAACGATGACAATAATAATAATGATAATAATAATAACGATGAAAATATGTCTATTAGCAAAGGAGAACGCTTTGCAGCTCGTCACTCCACTAAAAATTGTAAAAATATATCTTAAGGGTGCCAATAAAGGAGAGGCATTTTCAGATGAACTTTTTTAATATAAAATTTAGGTGTCTTTGAAGTTATCTAAGTGTTTTGGGGGATAAAATTCGTGATAGATTATAAGCAAGGATTTATTCTCAAAGATTACATTAAGAAATAGTGATGAAATAGTTGAGTTGTGGAAACCAAAGCGAATTTTGTGCTTCTGGCATTTTCCACAGGAGCAAAGTTGTCACGTTCCACCTCACATGCTTGGGATTCGGCAGCTCCTGGAGGAAGACAACAGCTCCTACTACGACTCTGACCTCGAGAGTGACATCGTCGGTATCAGGGGAGATCGTGGACATCAGTAACTCCGATGTCAAGCCTGAAAATGAGGAGTAGCACGTTGTTAAAACCGAGCGGCCAACTCGGGGACCTCCCTGGGTTAGCTCGCGACGTCATCGGCGGGATACAGCAACATCAAACTAAAAAAAAAAAAGATGATGATGTGCCGGGTGATGAATGGGATTTGGAGGAGGAAGAGGAGGAAGATGACACACAGAATTTGATAATTGACTGTCAGGAGGAGTAGATTTCACAACCAACATATGATGATATTAATTAAAACTGGTACAGGTGTGATGACGATTGTAACGATTAAACTTATAATAACGATTACAACTGTGCAAAGAATAATAATAACAATAATCACAATTCATGATAATTATGACATAGAGATAATCATAAGAATTACGATGATAATACAACTATCAAAAAAACAAAAAAACAACAACAACAACAGTAACACCCCCCCCAAAAAAAAAAAAACAAAAAAAAAAACAAGAACACTGATCAAAATAATAACAAAAAACAACAACACACTAAAAAAAAAAGAACAACTCAAAAGCGACTCGATAAGAGCTCATCCCATCCCGGATCAGGTCAGAGGGAAAGAAAGGTCACCCAAGATTAGGAGAATGAAGCAGTCAGTCCATTACCCCTCCTGACGTCCCTCCCTCCCCCCCCCCCCTTTCCACGTCTCTGCTCGCTCTCTGTCGCCTCCCTTGCGCCTCCCCTTTTCCACGCGTCTCTGCTCGCTCTCTCTGTCGCCTTCGGCGCCTCCCCACACTCACGTCTCTGCTCGCTCTCTCTGTCGCCTCCTTGCGCCTCCCCTTCCACGTCTCTGCTCTGCTCTCTGGTCGCTCCCTTGCGTCTCCCCCCTTTCCACTGCCCCTGCTTCGCTCTCTGTCGCTCCTTGCGCCCTCCCCCCTTTCAGCGCGTCTCTGCTCCTCTCTGTCGCCCTTGCGCCTCCCTTTCATCGGCTCTGCTCCTATGCCTGCCCTTGCGTCTCCCCCCTCGCACGTCTCCTGCTCGCTCTCTGTGCGCTCCTTGCGCCTCCCCTCCCTTTCCACGCACGTCTCTGCCCTCACCTCTCTGTCGCCTCCCCTTGCGCCTCCCCCCTTTCCACGTCTCTGCTCCCTCTACCTACGTAGCTCCCAGCGCTTTCCCCCCCTTTCCACGTCTCTGCTCCCTCTCTCTGTCGGCTCCCTTGCGCCTCCCCAGCCCTTTCTCTGCACGCCCCTGCTCGCTACCGTCGCTCCCCTTGCGCCCCCCTTTCCACGTCTCTGCTCGCTCTCCTCTGTCCGCTCCTTGCGTCTCCCCCCCTTTCCACGTCTCTGCTCGCTCTCCTCTGTCCCAGCTCCCTTGTCTCCCCCTTTCCACGTCTCTGCTCGCCTCTCTGTCGCTCCTTGCCGTCTCCCCCCTTTCCACTTGTCTCTGCTCCCCTCTGCTGTCGCTCCCTTGCAGCCCCCCACTTTCCACGTCTCTCGCTCCCTCTCTCTGTCGCTCCCTTGCGCCTCCCCCCCCTTTTCCACGTCTCTGTCTCTCCTTCTTGTCGCTCCGCCGCCTCCCCTTCTTTCCACGTTCCCGCTCGCCTCTCGCCGCTCCTTGCGCCTCCCCCTTCTTTCCACGTCTCTGCTCCCTCTCTCTGTCGCTCCCTTTGCCTCCCCCCTTCCATGTCTCTGCTCGTCTCTTCTGTCGCTCCATTGCGCCTCCCCTTTTCCACGTCTCTGCTCTCGTTCTCTCTGTCGCCCCCTGTGCCTCCCCCCTTTTCCACGTCTCTGCTCGCTCTCTCCGTCGCTCCCTTGCGCCTCCCCCCCCCCTTTCCGCGTCCCTGCCTTTCGCTCTCTCTGTCGCTCCCCTGCGCCTCCCCCCTTCTTTCCACGTCTCTGCTCGCTCTCTCTGTCGCTCCCTGCGCCTTCCCCCTTTCCACGTCTCTGCCTCTCCTCTGTCGCTCCCTTGCGCCTCCCCCCTTTCTCTTCCATATACCTCTGCCGCTCGCTCTCTGCCGCCTTCGCGCCTCCCCCCCCCTTTCCACGTCTCTGCTCTCCTCTCTGTGGACGCTCCTTGCTCTCCCCCCCTTTCCACGTCTCCTGCTCGCTCTCTCTGTTGCCCTTTGCGCCTCCCCCCTTTCCATTGCCCTGCCCTCGCTCTCTGTCGCTCCTCGCTTCTCCCCCTTTCCACGTCTCTGCTCGCTCTCTCTGTCGCCTTTTCCTTGCGTCTCCCCCTTTCCACACCCTGCTTCGGCTTTCTGTCGCTCTCTTGCGCCTCCCTCCCCTTTCCACTGCCCTGCTCGCTCTCCTCTGTCGCTCCCTTGCGCTCCCCTCTCCCCCCCCCCTTTCCACGTCCCTCTGCTCCCTCTCTGTCGCTCCCTTGCGCCCTCCCCCCTCTTCCACGTCTCTGCTCCCTCTCTCTGTCGCTCCCTTGCGCCTCCCCCACCCCCTTTCCACGTCACCTCCTGCTCTGCCTCTCTGTCGCTCCCTGCTTCTCCTCCCTTTCCACGCCCCTGCCCCTCTGTCGCTCCCTTGCGCCTCCCCCCCCCCTTTCCACGTCTCTGCTCGCTCTCTCTGTCGCTCCCTTGCGCCTCCCCCTTTTCAC
>NW_027213109.1:15000-25543 GCF_042767895.1 Penaeus vannamei | reverse complement strand
AAAAAAAAACTAATTTAACGCTAGTGGATTAGAAATATTGAAAATAGGTAGAGAGGAAGGGGGGATTAACGGGTGGGGGTTAGGAGAGAGGGGTTTAGGATGGTAGTGATAGTAATAGCGGGGTGTAAGGAACGGGTATAAGTGGGAAGCGTCGGCAAAGAGAAAAAGTTTGTGCATAATTTAACTAAATTATTTAAATATTCCAAAATATCCCACAAATGCATATTTAAACCGAGCCTAAATAAATGCACTTAGTAACGTCGATATAGCGTCGGTTTATACACTGGAAGATAATAGGAATAAGAAAATATACCATATATATGGCAATGCTTGTAACTCTAGCCACGTGGCTTAGTATGATTAATCTAAAGAAAAATGCACGGCCTAGTTCACCCACATAAATGAAAGATTTAAGCATTACTAACGATTTATGCTAACTAGGCTAGCATGAGAGTTAGAAAAAACACGCCAAAGAAAGAAAATGCACTCTCGCAAGTGATAAAAATGGGGATGGATTCCCTTTAAAAAAAACGATGATCTACCATGACATGGTAGATAACAGAAAGACGGAAAGAAAATGCACTGCACGGACACTTGTTCAGATATTTGAAAAAAAAATCACTGCACTTTGTGAAAAAAACGGCATGCACACATAGGCGAAGAAAGGGGAAAGAAAAGGAAATTGCCAATGGTGTACTTACAGTTTTTCGGAGGCTTGTTGTTCGTGTCATCCTGCCGCCTGCCACCAGTTATCAGGGGTTTTGTGTTGCCCTGATTTGGTGGGTTTTGGAGACACTATTCTGGTTCAGCTGTTTATTGATAGGAGGGGGCTGGAAGGTAGCGTGGCGCGGGTTATGGTGGGCAAGGAAGCCCAAGAGGGGCGCCGAGCGGGGCGCGCGTGGGGGAGCGCCCCCAAGGAGAGGTGTGGTCAGGGCCGTGGGCCCCGGTCAAGTGTGCTGGGTCAACTCTGCGTGGCTTGGAGCGCTGGTCGCGGGTCCCTAGCAGTGGAGACGCGGAAAGGCAACCCTTGTTCCTCAGAGGAGTGAAGGGAGGCCGAGGGGAGTGAAGGCAGGCCCAGGGGAGTGAAGGCTGGCCGAGTGGAGTGAAGGCAGGCGGTGGGGAAGGAAGGCAGGCCAAGGGGAAGGAAGAGAGGCCAAGGGGAAGGAAGAGAAGCCGAGGGGAGGGAAGGCTGGTCCAGAGGAAGGAAGGCAAACTGAGGGGAGGGAAGGCAGGCCCAAGGGAAGGAAGGCAGGCCGAGTGGAGTGAAGGCAGGCCGAGGGGAGTGAAGGCAGGCCGAGGGGAGTGAAGGCAGGCCGAGGGGAAGGAAGGCAGGCCGAGGGGAAGGAAGGCAGGCCGAGGAGAAGGAAGGAAGGCCGAGGGGAAGGAAGGAAGGCCGAGGGGAAGGAAGGAAGGCAGAGGGGAAGGAAGGAAGGCAGAGGGGAAGGAAGGAAGGCCGTGGGGAGTGAAGGCAGGCCGTGGAGAAGGAAGGCAGGCCGAGGGGAAGGAAGGCAGACCGAGGGGAAGCAAGGCAGGCCGAGGGGAAGCAAGGCAAGCCGAGGGGAAGCAAGGCATGCCGAGGGGAAGGAAGGGAGGCCGTGGGGAAGGAAGGAAGGCCGAGGGGAAGGAAGGAAGGCCGAGGGGAAGGAAGGCAGGCCAAGGGGAGGGAAGGCAGGCCGAGGGGAAGCAAGGCAGGCCGAGTGAAAGGAAGGCAGGCCGAGGGGAAGGAAGGCAGGCCGAGGGGAAGGAAGGCAGGCCATGAGGAAATAAGGCAGGCCGTGGGAAGTAAGGCAGGCCGTGGGGAAAATAGGCATGCCGAGGGGATGGAAAGCAGGCCGAGGGGAAGGAAGGTAGGCCGAGGGGAGGGAAGGTAAGCCATGGGGAAGGAAAGCAGGCCGTGGGGAAGGAAGGCAGGCCGAGGGGAAGGAAGGCAGGCCGAGGGGAAGGAAGGCAGGCCGAGGGGAAGGAAGGCAGGCCGAGGGGAAGGAAGGCAGGCCGAGGGGAAGGAAGGCAGGCCGAGGGGAAGGAAGGCAGGCCGAGGGGAAGGAAGGCAGGCCGAGGAGAGTTAAGGCAGGCCGAGGGGAGTGAAGGCAGGCCGAGGGGAGTGAAGGCACGCCGATGGGAAGAAAGGAAGGCCGAGGGGAAGGAAGGCAGGCCGTAGGGAAGGAAGGAAGTTCGAGGGGAGTGAAGGCAGGCCGAGGGGAAGGAAGGCAGGCCAAGGAGAAGGAAGGCAGGCCGAGGGGAAGGAAGGCAGGCCGAGGTGAAGGAAGGCAGGCCGAGGGGAAGGAAGGCAGGCCGAGGGGAAGGAAGGCAGGCCGAGGGGAAGGAAGAGAGGCCGAGGGGAGGGAAGGCTGGTCCAGAGGAAGGAAGGCAAGCCGAGGGGAGGGAAGGCATGCCGAGGGGAAGGAAGGTAGGCCGTGGGGAGTGAAGGCAGGCCGAGGGGAAGGAAGGAAGGCCGAGGGGAAGGAAGGCAGGCCGTGGGGAAGGAAGGAAGTTCGAGGGGAGGGAAGGAAGTTCGAGGGAAGTGAAGGCAGGCCGAGGGGAAGGAAGGCAGGCGAAGGAGAAGGAAGGCAGGCCGAGGGGAAGGAAGGCAGGCCGAGGGGAAGGAAGGCAGGCCGAGGGGAAGGAAGGCAGGCCGAGGGGGAGGAGGGCATGCCGAGGGGAAGGAAAAGAGCGCGAGGGGAGGGAAGGCTGGTCCACAAGAAGGAAGGCAAGCCGAGGGGAGGGAAAGCAGGCCGAAGGGAAGGAAGGCAGGCAGAGGGGAGTGAAGGCAGGCCGAGGGGAGTGAAGGCAGGCCGAGGGGAAGGAAGGCAGGCCGAGGGGAAGGAAGGAAGTTCGAGGGGAGGGAAGGAAGTCCGAGGGAAGGAAGGCAGGCCGAGGGGAAGGAAGGCAGGCCGAGGGGAAGGAAGGCAGGCCGAGGGGAAGGAAGGCAGGCCGAGGGGAAGGAAGGCAGGCCGAGGGGAAGGAAGGCAGGCCGAGGGGAAGGAAGGCAGGCCGAGGGGAAGGAAGAGAGGTCGAGGGGAGGAAAGGCTGGTCCAGAGGAAGGAAGGCAAGCCGAGGGGAAGGAAGGCAGGCCGTGGGGAAGGAAGTCCGAGGGAAGGGAAGGCAGGCCGAGGGGAAGGAAGGCAGGCCGAGGGGAAGGAAGGCAGGCTGAGGGGAAGGAAGGCAGGCCGAGGGGAAGGAAGGCAGGCCAAGGGGAAGGAAAGCAGGCCGAGGGGAAGAAGGCAGGCCGAGAGGAAGGAAGGCAGGCCGAGGGGAAGGAAGGAAGGCCGAGGGGAAGGAAGGAAGGCCGACGGAAAGGAAGGCATGCCATGGGGAAGGAAGGCAGGCCGAGGGGAGGGAAGGCAGGCCGAGGGGAAGGAAAGCAGGCCGTGGGGAAGGAATGCAGGCCGAGGGGAAGGAAGGCAGGCCGAGGGGAAGGAAGGCAGGCCGAGGGGAAGGAAGGCAGGCCGAGGGGAAGGAAGGCAGGCCGAGGGGAAGGAAGGCAGGCCGAGGGGAAGAAAGGCAGGCCGAGGGGAAGGAAGAGAGGCCGAGGGGAGGGAAGGCTGGTCCAGAGGAAGGAAGGCAAGCTGAGGGGAGGGAAGGCAGGCCGAAGGGAGTGAAGCCAGGCCGAAGGGAGTGAAGGCAGGCTGAGGGGAAGGAAGGCAGGCCGTGGGGAAGGAAGGCAGGCCGAGGGGAAGGAAGGCAGGCCTAGGGGAAGGAAGGCAGGCCGAGGGGAAGGAAGGCAGGCCGAGGAGAAGGAAGGCAGGCCGAGGGGAAGGAAGGCAGGCCGAGGGGAAGGAAGGCAGGCCGAGGGAAAGGAAGGCAGGCCGAGGGGAAGGAAGGCAGGCCGAGGGAAAGGAAGGCAGGCCGAGGGGAATGAAGGCAGGGCGAGGGGAAGGAAGGCAGGCCGAGGGGAGGAAAGGCAGCCATAGGGGAACCTCATAAGAAAGTCCAGAAAAATCAATGAGAAAACTAATGATATTATGCCTTGGAAGGAGGAGACTAATACGAAGACGAAGGCGACGAAGAGGAGAATCAAAAGGTAGGAAGGCAGGCCGAGGGGAAGGAAGAAAGGCCGAGGGGAAGGAAGGCAGGCCGAGGGGAAGGAAGGCAGGCCGAGGGGAAGGAAGGCAGGCCGAGGGGAAGGAAGGCAGGCCGAGGGGAAGGAAGGCAGGCCGAGGGGAAGGAAGGCAGGCCGAGGGGAAGGAAGGCAGGCCGAGGGGAAGGAAGGCAGGCCGTGGGGAAGGAAGGCAGGCCGAGGGGAGTGAAGGCACGCCGATGGGAAGAAAGGAAGGCCGAGGGGAAGGAAGGCAGGCCGAGGGGAAGGAAGGAAGTTCGAGGGGAGTGAAGGCAGCCCGAGGGGAGTGAAGGCAGGCCGCGGGGAAGGAAGGCAGGCCGAGGGGAAGGAAAGCAGGCCGAGGGGAAGAGGGCAGGCCGAGTGGAAGAAGGCAGGGCGAGGGGAAGGAAGGCAGGCCGAGGGGAAGGAAGAGAGGCCGAGGGGAGGGAAGGCTGGTCCAGAGGAAGGAAGGCAAGCCGAGGGGAGGGAAGGCAGGCCGAGGGGAAGGAAGGCAGGCCGTGGGGAGTGAAGGCAGGCCGAGGGGAAGGAAGGAAGGCCGAGGGGAAGGAAGGCAGGCCGTGGGGAAGGAAGGAAGTTCGAGGGGAGGGAAGGAAGTTCGAGGGAAGTGAAGGCAGGCCGAGGGGAAGGAAGGCAGGCCATGGGGAAGGAAGGCAAGCCGAGGGGAAGGAAGGCATGCCTTGGGGAAGGAAGGAAGGCCGAGGGGAAGGAAGGTAGGCCTAGGGGAGGGAAGGCAGGCCAAGGGGAGGGAAGGCTGGTCCAGAGGAAGGAAGGCAAGCCGAGGGGAGGGAAGGCAGGCCGAGGGGATTGAAGGCAGGCCGAAGGGAGTGAAGGCAAGCCGAGGGGAAGGAAGGCAGGCCGAGGGGAAGGAAGGCAGGCCGAGGGGAAGGAAGGAAGTTCGAGGGGAGTTAAGGCAGCCCGTGGGAAGTGAAGGCAGGCCGAGGGGAAGGAAGGCAGGCCGAGGGGAAGGAAGGCAGGCCGAGGGGAAGGAAGGCAGGCCGAGGGGAAGGAAGGCAGGCCGAGGGGAAGGAAGGCAGGCCGAGGGGAAGGAAGGCAGGCCGAGGGGAAGGAAGAGAGGCCGAGGGGAGGGAAGGCTGGTCCAGAGGAAGGAAGGCAAGCCGAGGGGAGGGAAGGCATGCCGAGGGGAAGGAAGGTAGACCGTGGGGAGTGAAGGCAGGCCGAGGGGAAGGAAGGAAGGCCGACGGAAAGGAAGGCAGGCCATGGGGAAGGAAGGCAGGCCGAGGGGAGGGAAGGCAGGCCGAGGGGAAGGAAAGCAGGCCGAGGGGAAGGAAGGCAGGTCGAGGGGAAGGAAGGCTGGCCGAGGGGAAAGAAGGCAGGCCGAGGGGAAGGAAGGCAGGCCGAGGGAAAGGAAGGCAGGCCGAGGGGAATGAAGGCAGGGCGAGGGGAAGGAAGGCAGGCCGAGGGGAGGGAAGGTAAGCCATGGGGAAGGAAAGCAGGCCGTGGGGAAGGAAGGCAGGCCGAGGGGAAGGAAGGCAGGCCGAGTGGAAGGAAGGGAGGGCGAGGAGAAGGAAGGTAGGCCGTGGGGAAGGAAGGCAGGCCGTGGGGAAGGAAGGAAGTTCGAGGGGAGGGAAGGAAGTTCGAGGGGAGTGAAGGCAGGCCGAGGGGAAGGAAGGCAGGCCAAGGAGAAGGAAGGCAGGCCGAGGGGAAGGAAGGCAGGCCGAGGGGAAGGAAGGCAGGCCGAGGGGAAGGAAGGCAGGCCGAGGGGAAGGAAGAGAGGCCGAGGGGAGGGAAGGCTGGTCCAGAGGAAGGAAGGCAAGCCGAGGGGAGGGAAGGCATGCCGAGGGGAAGGAAGGTAGACCGTGGGGAGTGAAGGCAGGCCGAGGGGAAGGAAGGAAGGCCGACGGAAAGGAAGGCAGGCCGAGGGGAGGGAAGGCAGGCCGAGGGGAAGGAAAGCAGGCCGTGGGGAAGGAAGGCAGGTCGAGGGGAAGGAAGGCTGGCCGAGGGGAAAGAAGGCAGGCCGAGGGGAAGGAAGGCAGGCCGAGGGAAAGGAAGGCAGGCCGAGGGGAGTGAAGGCAGGCCGAGGGGAAGGAAGGCAGGCCGAGGGGAAAGAAGGCAGGATTAGGGGAAGGAAGGCAGGCCGAGGGGAAGGAAAGCAGGCCGAGGGGAAGAGGGCAGGCCGAGGGGAAGGAACTTAGGCCGAGGGGAAGGAAGGCAGGCCGAGGGGAAGGAAGGCAGGCCGAGGGGAAGGAAGGCAGGCCGAGGGGAAGGAAGAAAGGCCGAGGGGAAGGAAGGCAAGCCGAGGGGAAGAAAGGAAGGCCGAGGGGAAGGAAGGCAGGCCGAGGGGAGGGAAGGCAGGCCGAGGTGACGGAAGGCAGGCCGAGGGGAATGAAGGCAGGCCGAGGGGAAGGGAGGCAGGCCGAGGGGAGGAAAGGCAGGCATAGGGGAACCTCATAAGAAAGTCCAGAAAAATCAATGGGAAAACTAATGATATTATGCCTTGGAAGGAGGAGACTAATACGAAGACGAAGGCGACGAAGAGGAGAATCAAAAGGTAGGAAGGCAGGCCGAGGGGAAGGAAGAAAGGCCGAGGGGAAGGAATGGAGGTCGAGGGGAAGGAAAGAAGACCGAGGGGAAGGAAGGCAGGCCGTGGGGAGTGAAGGAAGGCCGAAGGGAAGGAAGGAAGGCCGACGGAAAGGAAGGTAGGCCATGGGGAAGGAAGGAAGGCCGAGAGGAAGGAAAGCAGGCCGAGGGGAAGGAACGTAGGCCGAGGGGAAGGAAGGAAGGCCTAGAGGAAGGAAGGAAGGCCGAGGGGAAGGAAGGAAGGCCGAGGAGAAGGAAGGCAGGCCGAGGAGAGGGAAGGCAGGCCGAGGAGAAGGAAGGCAGGCCGAGGAGAAGGAAGGCAGGCCGTGGGGAAGGAAGGAACGCCGAGGGGAAGGAAGGAAGGCCGAGGGGAAGGAAGGAAGGCCGTGGGGAGTGAAGGCAGGCGGTGGGGAAGGAAGGAAGGCCGAGGGGAAGGAAAGAAGGCCGAGGTGAAGGAAAGAAAACCGAGGGGAAGGAAGGCAGGCCGAGGGGAGTGAAGGCAGGCCGAGGGGAGTGAAGGCACGCCGATGGGAAGAAAGGAAGGCCGAGGGGAAGGAAAGAAGGCCGAGGGGAAGGAAAGAAGGCCGAGGGGAAGGAAGGAAGGCCGAGGGGAAGGAAGGCAGGCCGAGGGAAAGGAAGGAAGGCCGAGGGAAAGGAAGGAAGGCCGTGGGGAGTGAAGGCAGGCCGAGGGGAAGGAAGGGAGGCCGAGGGGAAGGAAAGAAGGCCGAGGGGAAGGAAAGAAGGCCGAGGGGAAGGAAGGAAGGCCGAGGGGAAGGAAGGCAGGCCGAGGGGAAGGAAGGCAGGCCGTGGGGAAGGAAGGCAGGCCGAGGGGAAGGAAGGCAGGCCGAGGGGAAGCAAGGCAGGCAGAGGGGAAGCAAGACAGGCCGAAGGGAAGCAAGGCAGGCCGAGAGGAAGGAAGGCAGGCCGAGGGGAAGGAAGGAAGGTCGAGAGGAAGGAAGGAAGGCCGACGGGAGTGAAGGCAGGCCGAGGCGAAGGAAGGCAGGCCGTGGGGAAGGAAGGCAGGCCGAGGGGAAGGAAGGCAGGCATTGGGAAGGAAGGCAGGCCGAGGGGAAGGAAGGCAGGCCGAGGAGAAGGAAGGCAGGCCGTGGGGAAGGAAGGCAGGCCAATGGGAGTGAAGGCAGGGCGAGGGGGGTGAAGGCACGCCGATGGGAAGAAAGGAAGGCCGAGGGGAAGGAAGGCAGGCCGTGGGGAAGTTAGGAAGTTCGAGGGGAAAGAAGGCAGGCCGAGGGGATGAAAGGCAGGCCTAGTGGAAGGAAGGCAGGCGAGGGGAAGGAAGGCAGGCCGCAGGGATGAAAGGCAGGCCGAGGGAAAGCAATGCAGGCCGAAGGGAAGCAAGGCAGGCCGAGAGGAAGGAAGGGAGGCCGTGGAGAAGGAAGGCAGGCCGTGGGGAAGGAAGGCAGGCCGTGGGGAAGTAAGGAAGGCCGAAGGGAAGGAAGGAAGGCTAAGGGGAAGGAAGGCAGGCCGAGGGGAAGGAAGAGAGGCCGAGGGGAAGCAAGGCAGGCCGTGGGGAAGAAAGGCAGGCCGAGGGGAAGGAAGGCAGGCCGAGGGGAAGTAAAGCAGGCCATGGGGAAGTAAGGCAGGCCGTGGGGAAGTAAGGCAGGCCGAAGGGAAGGAAGGCAGGCCGAGGGGAGTGAAGGCAGGCCGAGGGGAGTGAAGGCAGGCCGAGGGGAAGGAAGGCAGGCCGAGGGGAAGGAAGGCAGGCCGAGGGGAAGGAAGGCAGGCCGAGGGGAAGGAAGGCAGGCCGAGGGGAAGGAAGGCAGGCCGAGGGGAAGGAAGGCAGGCCCAGGGGAAGGAAAGCAGGGTGAGGGCAAGGAACTTGGGTCGAGGGGAAGGAAGTCATTCTGAGGGGAAGGAAGGTAGGCCGAGGGGAAAGAAGGAAGGCCAAGGGGAAGGAAGGAAGGCCGAGGGGAAGGAAAGCAGGCCGTGCGGAAGGAAGGCAAGCCGAGGGGAAGGAAGGCAGGCCATGGGGAAGGAAGGCAGGCCGAGGGGAAGGAAGGGAGTCCGAGGGGGAGGAAGGCAGGCCTAGGGGGAAGGAAAGGAGGCAAAGGGGAGGGAAGGCTGGTCCAGAGGAAGGAAGGCAAGCCGAGGGGTGGGGGGGAAGGCAGGCCGAGGGGAAGGAAAGCAAGCCGTGGAGAAGGAAAGCAGGCCGTGGGGAAGGAAAGCAGGCCGTGGGGAAGGAAAGCAGACCGTGGGGAAGGAAGGCAGGCCGAGGGGAGGGAAGGCAGGCCGAGGGGAAGGAAAGCAGGCTGAAGGGGAGGAAGAGAGGCCGAGGGGAAGGAAGGCAGGCCGAGGGGAAGGAAGGCAGGCCGAGGGGAAGGAAGCCAGGTCGAGGGGAAGGAAGGCAGGCCGAGGGGAAGGATAGCAGGCCGAGCTAAGGAAGGAAGGCCGAGGAAAGGAAGGAAGGCAGGCCGAGGGCAAGGAACTTAGGTCGAGGGGAAGAAAGGCATGCCGAGGGGAAGGAAGGTAGGCCAAGGGGAAGGAAGGCAGGCTAAGGGGAAGGAAGGAAGGCCGTGGGGAAGGAAGGCAGTCCGAGGGGAAGGAAAGCAGGCCGAGGGGAAGGAAGGCAGCCCGAGGGGAATGAAGGTAGGCCGAGGGTAAGGATAGCAGGCCGTGGGGAAGGAAGGCAGCCCGAGGGGAAGGAAGGCAGGTTGAGGGTAAGGAAAGCAAGCAGTGGGGAAGGAGGGCAGGCCAAGGACAAGGAAGGCAGGCCGAGGGGGAGGAAGGCAGGCCGAGGGGGAGAAAGGCAGGCTGAGGGGAGGGAAGGAAGGCAGGCCGAGGGGAAGGAAGGCAGGCCGTGGAGAAGGAAGGCAGGCCGAGGGGAAGGAAGAGAGGCCGAGGGGAGGGAAGGCTGGTCCAAAGGAAGGAAGGCAAGCCGAGGGGAGGGCAGGCAGGCCGAGGGGAAGGAAAGCAGGCCGTGGGGAAGGAAAGCAGGCCGTGCGGAAGGAAGGTAGGCAGAGGGGAATGAGGCAAGCCGAGGGGAGGGAAGGCAGGCCGAGGGGAAGGAAAGCAGGCCGTGGGGAAGGAAGGCAGGGCGAGGGGAAGGAAGGCAGGCCGAGTGGAAGGAAGGGAGGCCTAGGGGAAGGAAGGCACGCTGAGGGGAAGGAAAGCAGGCCATGGGGAAGGAAAGCAGGCCTTGGGGAAGGAAGGCAGGCCGTGGGGAAGGAAAGCAGGCCGAGGGAAAGGAAGGCAGGCAAAGGGGAAAGAAAGCAGGCCGAGGGGAAGGAAGGCAGCCCGAGGGGAAGGAAGGCAGGCCGAGGGGAAGAAAGGCAGGCCGAGGGGAAGGAAGGCAGGCTGAGTGGAGGGAAGGGAGGCCGAAGGGAAGGAGGCAAGCCGAGGTAAGGGAAGGCAGGTCGAGGGGAAGGAAGGCAGGCCGTGGGGAAGGAAGGGAGGCCGAGGGGAAGGAAGGCAGGCTGTGGGGAAGGAAGGCAAGCCGAGGGGAGGGAAGGCAGGCCGAGGGAAAGGATAGCAGGCCGTAGGGAAGGAAGGGAGGCCGTGGGGAAGGAAGGCAGGCCGTGGGGAAGGAAGGCAAGCCGAGGGGAAGGAAGGCAGGCCGAGGGGAAGGAAGGCATGCCGAGGGGAAGGAGGCAAGCCGAGGGGAAGGAAGGCAGGCCGAACGGAAGGAGGCAAGCCGAGGGGAAGGAAGGCAAGCCGAGGGGAAGGAAGGCAGGCCGTGGGGAAGGAAGGCAAGCCGAGGGGAAGGAAGGCAAGCCGAGGGAAAGGAAGGCAGGCCGAAGGGGAAGGAGGCAAGTCGAGGGGAGGGAAAGCAGGCCGAGGGGAAGGATAGCAGGCCGTGGGCAAGGAAGGGAGCCCGTGGGGAGGGAAGGCAGGCCGAGGGGAAGGATAGCAGGCCGTGGGGAAGGGAGGGAGTCCGTGGGGAAGGAAGGAAAGCCTTGGGGAAGGAAGGCAAGCTTAGGGGAAGGAAGGCAA
>NW_027213108.1:7500-22500 GCF_042767895.1 Penaeus vannamei | reverse complement strand
CCTCTTCAGCAGGTCCAGACGTACAGTCAGCAGCCTCAACCTCCACCACCTCCACATCTACCACCACCACCGGTACCACCAGCACCTCCCCCTATGGCACACACACACTCCAATATGACATCAGTTCTACACACCCCACAGTTACCAGCTGGTACCATTTTTCAAACCTCTCACACCAACATGCAACCTCCTCCTACCCCCTCACAGTCTCCATTGCCAAACATGTCACCTCTGGGAGTAGTTGATAATGTAGCAAAAGGATTAAAAAACAATAAAACAGACAAATTAGCGTCAAATAGCAAGTGGAATATATGTGGAGATTGTGGACATAAATTTGTAGACCCTATGAATTTAGAACTTCATATTCAGAGGAAGCATCCAGATTCTTATATGATAGAAACTGTAAACCTAGGTGGAGGAACAATTTTGTATAAAACTAACAACACCCGATCTGATGTACAGTGTCTGATTACTCCAAATAATACAAACAACCCAGATATAAAGCAGAGCAAGGTGAACTCCCAGACTTTTGATTGCATTTTGTGTGGTTATAAAGCAACTTCCAAAAGTTACATTTTATATCATTTGCAGAATGTCCATGATACAAATAATGCAAACTTTATACACGTATTAGAGACTCTAGAATCAGGGAAAAAAGGATCCAGAGTTCCAAAAGGTAGAAAAGGTCAGCAAGACCCCCTTTTACGGGAACAACGGCACTCATGTGAGGCTTGTGGAGAAGTATTTCTATCAAAAGCTGAGCTCATCCGGCACAGAATCAAAGACAAACAGTACATGTGTGGTGTTTGCTGCCATGCATCTTGTAGTCAGCAGCAAGTAACTACTCACATGGCAACTCACCATCCAGTTAATGGAAACAGTCGAGCAAATGTAAGTGGTCCTCTTGTTTGTTGGATATGTGGAGCAGTGTCTTCTTCAGCACCAACTTTAGATGACCATTTACTTACCCATGGTGCAATTACTGCTGAGTGTGTTTCTTGTGGAGAGAGAGCTGAGAGGTTAGGGACCCTGATTCCTCATGTGGCTGTCCATCTCCCTCAACAATCCACAGATATTCGCTTAACTGTGTCAAGACTTGGGCACTCACCAACTGTGCATACCTTGGAGGTGGCTGTGGATGGGACAATAACCATAGCCATAACTTCTCCAACAGTTTCAGGAAATGTTCAAGTGACAGAGGAACCCTCCCGTGTTGCTCCAGCATACGCTTGTAGTGAATGTGGTGCATGTCTTGCTGGTGCAGCACAGCTGGAAGCTCATCTACAGTTGCATCAAAGTAATGGAACTGTTACAGCGCACTCAGCAGTGTCATCAGTCAACAGCTCAGGGACATTCAGCAACACAACAACAACAGTAGCCTCCGAACCGTCAATGCAATCACCGCCATCAGTCTCAGGAATTTCAGTTGGTGGCATTGGAAGAGTTCCTGGCTCATTTGAGTTCAGGTGTGAAGAATGTGGGTTCTGGCGACAGGACAGTGAGCCTGTGATGCGTCACATACAGGCTGTGCATATGTCAGGCAACATGCTTCACTCTGTAAAGCTGCAATCAGGTTTGGTGCAGATTCACCCAATTCATGTTGTAACACCAATTAGTAGTCTGTCAGCACAGTGAACTAAGAAGTATATAATCAAATCAACAAAATAATTGTTATCTTTTATTGATAGAGTTTTATATTAGCCAATGTTTTAGAATCTCATAAATGTATGCTGGTAAGAGTTTTACTAGCATGTTTTATTGTGCTGTGAAAAATAATAACCTGTTACATAGATCTATGATGTGTTCATAAATATTTGTCCTTATTAAGAAAACAAACATTCCTTTCCAGTCTCCTTTTTTTTCTTTTTCTCTTTATTTATTTACGTTTACTCTTCCTTACTTTTCACGTTTCCTTAAATTCATTTTTCTTTTCTGTTTTATCACATTCTCTCCTTTCGTTTTCCTTTTTTCCAGTTTAGCTTTAAAATTTACATTTTAAAGTTGCATGTTCAGTATGTTAAGTGAATTTATTTGCTTTTCAGCACGAAAACACCCCCCCCCCCACAAACACACACACACACACAATCCCTTACTGGTGTCATGGGGATCTGTAAGAGCCCGAATGTTGGGCCCTACAAGAGTATGGTAGATGGCGAGCTTAGGGTTTAAGATAGACAACCAAGATATTTTGTCTCCATTTAATGTGTAGTAATGTTGGAGTGTGGCTTCTCCTTGAAGCGAGGTATTGCTCCTTGGCTCCCCGGAAGGAGTCTGTCTCATATCCTAAACAGTGGTCTAAAGATAACGTTGTTAGCTTGTGACGACTGGTGACGAACAAGCAAGCGTTACATAAATACATAGCTCTTGCGGGAGGGATAGCCATCACAACACTGTCTAGTGTGGTAAGCAGGTTGAAACAATGGTCTGGCGTATACTCAAATGTATATGTATGTGTGAAGATGCATATGTGGCAACATGTAAGGTCATATAAATATGTAGAATATAGTAACTGGACATAGATATAGCTGGGTTAAAGGGTCTTAGGGTGCGGTCACACAAACCATGCTTAACCAAATGCCCACGGTTAACCTCAGTTATGCGCAATAGAGGTAGATATTGAACGCCTTGGATTCCTTACATCTTTAAGAATAGGCCTTCTTATTTTCTCTAGCAAATCAGTAATTACACTGCTAGTCCACTCTATCGTTTTGAGGATTTACAATGAATTTTATATATAGAAATGCTGTTTTACACTATAATATAATATAATCGCCTATGGCTGAGTGGCCGAGGGAAATTGCAAGTGATCGTTCCTTGCCTGGGCAGTCTCGCCGAGGGTAAACTGCTCAGCCTTGGGCAAAAAAACTGAGGTTAACCATGGGCCCCGGATTAAGCATGGCCAGTGTGCCCGCGCATTTAGGAGACAGAAACTGAGGCCCAATGTAGAGGATTACCCCAACGATGGACCTTAGCCCTCGACGCAACTAATTTTGCACAGCCTTTTCTTTTCCATCTTTCCATTTCCCTTTCTTCCATAACTTCTACCCCAGTCCAATTCCTAAGGTGCGAAAGTCGTGTTCAAAGGATGATTTAAGTGCCAGTCATGAATGGCCGCAGGGATCCATGGGCACGGTATTTCCTTGGTTAATTGTTTAGCCCTTACCGCTCATGGGGACCCTGAGGGGTGGACCTTTTTATTTTTCCCACGTATTTCAGGCTTACCATGACCAGTAATGAAGATTTTGTAGCCCTTATAAGGGGATCTGAGGCTTGCCCCTTTATCAACTAACGTCCCTGAATCTAACTCATTTGGTCAGTTTACTCTCCTTTCATCATGGCTCCGACCACTGCTATTACGCACTCCTTGACACTTGCTGTCAACTTAACCCATCCGGAATCATGTACCAGGTAATGACTCCTCAACTCCGATATCCTTGACCCAATCTACACATTCATCTCCATTTCCTATATCTTCCTCCCACTTTACATTTCTTCTACGTTGTTGCCCTCTCCACAACACTACTTCACTCCACACTACTCGCTCTTCCTCTCGTCCTCACCGCTTTACAGTTCCCACATCTGCAACCCTTTTTAGTACCATGTTTACCGCAGTGCTCTGACAATATCCTGCTTTTCCAGCATTGCATCCTAAAACAAGTAGGCAGTCTCATTCCACAACCAGTTATGCCTTGTTAGTTACATTTGAGTTCCAAGTCCCAAGTACGTAACCTTCCTGGATACACACGTGAATCTCTTTTGTCACAATGCCCTTCCCTGATGAACTTAAAAATACTCCACTTCCTGATTCCTTACCTCAATCCCCAGGTATGGCTCCTACTTCTCAGACAACCATCTCTACCTTTATCACCCTTCGATTGCTCCACAATGGCTATAGTGGAACATCTGAGGCTTTCGTTCTCAAACCTGATTTTCGTCAGCTCACATCTTCCTACAATCCATCCATTATCTGTCGCAAATGAACGTTCCTAACACATTCTCCAATACCGATTCCAAATTACAATTTTGAATCCCCACACATTCTCTATATCTCCTCTATACTCGTCCATCTAAATACACCATACATTGTACATCTTTTTTAAACTACTGTCCCTTGCACTATCACTCGCAACCACCATTCCTCATACTCGGTGATTTCAACTGCTACCACACACTTTAGGGTGACTCTACCTCTACTTCTCGTGACCTTCCCTGGAACGCTTTCTTTCTAACACTGGGCTTTTAGACTGTCCCATTCACCTTGATATATCCACCCAACCTTTTCATGCCTTGACCTTTCACTTTTCTCTCCTTCCCATCTAGACTTTCACTGGGCAGTCTTGGACCTCTCTTCTCTCCCTCTTTCTTCATCATCCTTTTCTTCCACGTCAGATATGCTTTCTTATTTCACAGTCATTGCCCTGAGTGCTACCTGCACAGCCATTCCACAAACTTCCCGGGCATACACATCTAAATGTGTTCCATGGTGGAACACTGAATGCTTAGCTCAACTACGTTGTATTAAAAACAGCTGGCAAAATTGTGTCTCCAAAATCACCTCAACAACTGTCTATACAGTATGGCGTTTAATCCATAAATCATCAGAGAAACATCTCCCTCATCCTGTCTCAGTTTTCCATATTCATAGCACTCGCATCTCTGAACATTTACAAGTTGCTACTGAACTCCTCACTTCAATATCATTAAAACAGCCAAGACTACAATTCCCATCTCCCCTTTATTCTCTACAGAGCCCTCCAATGTCCCTTCTCCTCTACTGAACGTCTCTCTGGCCGCACACAACACAACAGTAGCACATTTTGAAAATTGTATCTCGTCTGCCTCTGAACACCATAACTCAGTACTAGCCGGTTTCTTTGATCTGGAAAAAAGGCATATGATGTCAAGGTTTTGTGATTTGGTGGGTTCATGGCGAGACAATTCTGGTTCAGCTGTTTATTGATAGGAGGGTAGGTAGCGTGGCGCAGGGTGTCTCGTTCTGGTGCAAAGGGCGGGGCGCGCGTGGGGAGACCCCAGGGAGGAGGTCTGGACAGGACCGTGGGCCCTGGTCGAATGTGCTGGGTCAACTGTCCTGTAGGTTTCGAGCGCTGGTCGCGGGTCCCTAGCAGTAGAGACGCGGAAAGGTAATACTTGTTCCTCAGATCGCTCGGCATACGCTACTAACCGTCGCCCCCGACGGGATGGAGCTGGCTTTCTCTGAAAAAAGCACACCAGAGGAAGAGGCAGGAGGGCAAACGGGGTGTGATAGCAAGGGCCGTAACATGTAATCAAAATATATCACATTGCAATGAGTCAATTATTTGCATGATTTTTCAATTTTTATTTATTTTTTTCAATAATGCACTGTCCAAGGATAGACAGAGGAACATGCTTAGGGAGACAATTGTAATAGTCCGCGAGGACTTACTTTGGTTGCAATTGCCTCAGCAGATGAAATTCTATAAGAGATAAGCATTGTGCAGAACTATAAGGAAGCAAAGGGTGTCGCAGTCCGCAAGGACTTGTCTTGAACGACGTACTTCCTTGGAAAAAGAATGAAAATGCAACAATACAGAGTTCAGAAGTGTGCAGTGCAATAGTGCATACGGTATACGTCTGACTAATAGTAAATATATCTCATTTCAAGAAAGTTGTCTATCACACGTCACCAACAGCAGTTTGAGGCAAAGCAATAATGAAAACAGGTAATGCAGTCCTCATACTTCGGGAGCGACTCATAACATCAAAATATACTTTCTCAAGACAACATTTGCACGATAATACGTAATGCAAGACGGGTTTCTGTGGGGCGATGTGCGCATGTGGCTGCGTGAGTGGTGAGTAGACGAGTCGAGTTAATAGGTGTGAGTTATGAAATGAGTGAGTCAGAGTATAGCACATAAGTAGAAAATAGAATGCTGATAGATATTCTTTAGTTTTAGAGTCATTGGTAATTTGTTAAAGTAAGAGCGAGAGTGAGTAAAAAGGAATAGGATGGAAGAAATAAGCGAAGGGGAGGAGGAGTGGGTGGGCGGGAGAGTAAGGTAAAAGAGGTATGGGTAAGGATGGGGGGGTCAGGTATGTAGACATGGGTGGCAATGTGGATTGCACGCAATGAAAACAACGATCTGACCGCACGAAAAAAACACTCACACTAATGATGATGAACTTACGTTAATTGCAATATTAATCAACTACTATGCGAAATCATACAAAATTAGTACGTAAAATGAATGAAACGGTGACTGGTTTGGGTCAGCTTCCCTGAGACAACTGACAGCCGAATGACAACCCTCGTGGTTGTAAATGATACTTAAAATAAATTCCCTGAGGAAGGTGATGACGTGATGACCCAACCGTAGAAGGGACACATCATCCAGCTCATACCAGAACGCAATTGGGTACCCATCTTCTTGGGGAATACCAGCGATAATCTCACGTATAGCGATAAGAAGGCGCGTGGCGCTGAGATCGCCTGGGCGATAGGTGTGCGACTCGGCACATGAGAACAACTTAACATTAATTACCTAAACCTAATTACATGTCCATACCCAACTGTGAGTCGTCACCAAGGACCATGTAATAATAATGAGGTGAGGTTCGTGATTAAGATAAACGAAAATCACGAACAATATGAAATCGTAGTAGCTGTATAATATAATTAATCTTTAACACGGAGATCATTGAATAAGATATAAATACAAATAGCTTGAATGTATTTTTGGGTCGAACAGAATCAGATGGCTATAAGTACCTTCTACCTGAGTAAGGTCAAATGAGGTCGTTATTAGAACATTCGCTAAAATAGCAATAGCTGGTAGATATACAAATAAATAATATCGTGAAAAACAAGTACACAGTAATCTAGAAATTCAATGAAACGAAGGATTTACGATACATTAATAATTAAAGAAAAAATATATCTATAAAGAAGACGAATAATTACGAAATATACTTCGGAATATGCACAAATATACTATAATAATAACAAAATCATACGATTTAATTCGATGAATTATGCTAGTATTATTATAGTTCCCAATATATTCAAGCAAACCAGAAGTAAATTCATCATTCTATCGTAAGTATGTTGATAACGGGATAATGATAAAATCACAATGTTATAGGACCTGACCTGATTTCACCTGAACAACCATGAGTGAAGTCATTCTCTCTATAAAACGAATATAACACTTTATACATCAAGGATCCTTATCCTTATCCTTATACATCAAAAATAATGAAGTTATTCATATAAACATACAAATGAGCAAGGCACACTGTTCTTGTATAAATATAGATACGAAAAGAAAAAAATATAAAACGTTATCACTGCAAAAATAGTTTAACGCTAATGGACTAGAAACATTGAAAATAGGTAGTGAGGGAAGGGCTCGATTAACGGGCGGGGGTTAGGAGGAAGGGAGGGGGTTTAGAATGATGGGGGATGGGGGTAGGTGGGAAGCATGGAGGAAATGTTTGTTTGTGTATAATTCAACTTAATAATTTAAATATTCCAAAATATCCCACAATTGCATAGTTAAACCGAGCCTAAATAAATGCACTTAGTAATGATATGCGAACTGAACGTCGATATGGCGTCGGTTAACGTAGTGAGATATAATGAGAATAAGAAAAAAGTCAAGAATATGGCAATACTTAGTCACGTGACCTACGATGGCCGTAGAAATAGATAATAATTTAAAGAAAATGCACATTATATTCACCCACATGAATAAAATATTTAAGCCGAGTTAGATTTAAGCAATAAAACACGCCAAAGAAAGAAAATGCACTCTCGCAAGTGATGAAAATGGGGATTGATTCCCTTAAAAAAAGCGACGATCTACCATGACGAGAAAAAAACATAGTAGATAACAGAAAGAAGGAAAGAAAATGCACTTTGCACGAACACTTTAGATATTTGAAAAAAAAATCACTGCACTTGTAAAAAAAAAAAAACGGCATGCACACATAGGCGAAGAAAAGGGAAAGAAAAGAAATGATTGCCAATGGTGTACTTACAGTTTTTCGGCTTGTTGTTCGTGTCATTCCGCGGCTTGCCACCAGTTGTCTGGGTTTTGTGTTGCTCTGATTTGGTGGGTTCATGGAGACACAATTCTGGTTCAGCTGTTTATTAATAGGAGGGTAGGTAACGTGGCGCGGAGTGTCTCGTGCTGGTGCAAAGAGCGGGGCGCGCGTGGGGAGACCCCAGGGAGGAGGTCTGGTCAGTGCCGTGGGCCCTGGTCGAATGTGCTGGGTCAACTGTCCTGTAGGTTTCGAGCGCTGGTCGCGGGTCCCTAGCAGTGGAGACGCGGAAAGGTAACCCTTCTTCCTCAGATATGATACTACATGGCAGTACCACTTTCTTCAGCATCAATCACCTCATGGTATACGAGGGAACATGGCTATATACATTAAATAATTTTCTTTCCCTCCCAACAGCCTTTACCTTATACTAAACCCCATCAGCTCCCATTCTCTACTCGTCTCATTACCATACTACATTACGTTTGTAAATAGTAAATATCAGTAAAATATAATATACGACTAAATTAATGTTTGGCAATATATCAATAAATCTTACTATTATAATGACAATAATATTACACATTTTAGTTTAGTTTAGTCGCTTATTTACCACTCTGGCTAACTGCACAGGCGTGGGCAAGCTGTGGTACATTTGATGCATGGTCAAAGCATTATATACGAGTATTACAGTGGGAATCTAGATCATAACATTATTACGATCTATACTATATCATTTAAAAGTAATTTATCTACTCATCTACCAAACCGGCGTACGGCTTGGGCGTGGGAAGGCAATGTAACATTTGATATGTGGTCATGTGATACTACATTCCAAATTTAAGATAAAACATAAGTATATCTTCCAAGACATCAGATGATATGAAGTAGTTGCATAGTTCTCCATACCTCATGCTAGGTGGTCTGATAGGTTGTATTACATGGCACTCTGAGATATAATGTACAAGTGTTCGCTTATATTCTTCATTGCATAATTTACACTTTCTTCAACATTACAGGCTGTACTGACCTGCCAGTACAATCCATATCCCAGCCTGATTCTTGTGGTCACAATATCACACTGTCTTGTTCTTGTTTTGTATAAACCATAGATGAATACATCTTGCATAAACCGGTCATAGTGCTTTATGCTACAGCTTTCAGGCCGATGAGAATTAATCAAGTCAGACAAGTCCTCTCTGAAGGAAGTTTTAATTATGTGTGAAATCCGTGCAAGAGGTACTCCAAGATCTATATCCACACTTTGCATGTTACATGCTGATTTTGCTAGGCGGTCAGCATGATCATGCCTGGGGAATCCAACATGCGATGGTATCCACATAAAACGTATATCAAGGCCTCGTTCTTCTGCACGATACGCATTTATCCTTATGTCATTTGCGATATTTCCTACACCTTTGTCTAGTGTGTTCAAAGCCTGGGGAGCACTCTGTGAGTCGCAGAAAATTACCCGAGCCTTGATTTAATAGAAATTCGGTGGCTATGAGCATTCCTGCCAACTCTGTTTGCGTAGTGCTAGCCCAGTCATGAACCCGCCTACAATCCTGGTGCTGCAAAATATTGTTTTTATATACGGCAAAAGCGCATCCTGCTCCACTCCCAGACTGCAAGGATCCATCAGTGTAGCCTTCATACGCATTGGACATTGTTTCAAAGTGCTCATTGATAACTGCTAAAGCATACTGCGTAAGTACAGCAGGGGGGGACACTGTCTTTTTTGGGGGCAGTCGTATAAAATACACTTAGGTCCGACATTTTCCACGGTGGAGTAGAACGTCCTTGTAGGGTCTTAGTTATTGATATGTTCAGCTGAGACAAGTGCTTACATGTTACTTGTAGCCATGGATTTGAGTTTGAATCGATGTTGCCATTCAAAGTTAGCTCCAATATTCTATGTTTTAGTTGTCTTTGGAACTCTGTACAATAGAGGGGTTCTCTTATTGCTTTGACACTAAATGTGGTGTTTATGTATAATATTCATTCATAGACAGACGGAAAATTAAGTTCTGTTTTCATATTCACAATCCTCGTTGTTTTAGGGGCACCGAGAATAAGCCTCAAGGCCTCATTTTGTACAATTTCTAAACTAGCCAACTCTGATTCCTTGTATACTACTAGGTGTAATGCATGATAATCTATGACCGACCGTATGTATGACAGGTAAAAGAGTCTAGCAATATTGACATTAATACCATGGTCTTTGCCGACAAGTGTCCTAAGTGACTTCAACCGTTCCCACAGCCTTTTCTTCAAGTTTTGTATGAACTCTGCATCATTAACAGCCACCCCGAGATATTTGAATTGGTGACAGATCTAGCTCAGCGTCACTGATGTGAAACCTTGGCAGGGGGATTGTTTTAGGGTTAAGTGCCTTGGTTTTTTCAGTCGATATTATCAAGCCACACTCTGTAGCCCTTGCTGAAAGCACATCAAGAATCTGTTGCATTCTCTCCTCGGATGAGGATTTAATGCAAATATCATCGACATAGCAAATAATGGAGTCATTGCCCTCAAGTGGTATATTGTAGTGAATGTAGCTTTGCTTGCTAGTGACGGAGTGACCCTGAAGGAGTCAACAACCGCACTACTGTGTTTCACAATGGGCTTTTCGTGTCGGAGCGGGCCGGCCCGAACGGTAAGAACCCTCCGAAGGCACGGTGGGCCTGGGATAAATATGGCCACAAAATCAAGTAAAAGTGAAAATCGAAAATAATAGAAACTAAAAACCAAACCATAAAAGAAGTGAAAGTTTAAATGTTAAAAAGAAATAAAACGCTTAAAACCGTAAGCCATCCCCAAGGGTTCTTAATCAGTGGGCTTCCCCGTTTTCTTTAATTACTTAAGTTTTCTGTGTATTTGCGACACAATGAAATAAAATAAAATAAATGATAAAAAGGAGCCTGGGCGCAACTCCTTAAAAAATAAAAAGGCACATAAAGAACTAAAAAATGTTATAATATTTCCTAATAGCACGGCTTTATATATATAACAATTCTACATTTGTAAAATGACATAATTAATGATTAAACACAACACAAATCTGTACAATATAGTATATCCAGGTGTTCCACAGCGAGCCAAATCAATAGTTGCCACATTAAAATAATATAAAATAAAAGTGCTAACGTCTCCCTGATTAATATGTCAGGACAATGCCCCGTTGCAGTCTTCCGTTCCGGATCTCTGGCTTAGGGGAGCATTACCTGCGCATGTTAATAGTAGCGTATGCTAGGGAGATGTCAAGCCCAATGTGTGTAGTTTTCGTCTGACCCCTGCTCATCGGTTCAGGCAGTGGAGGTTGGTAAAAAAAAAAAAAAAAATAAGCATGGGCTGAGAAGCTCTTAACAACCATCATGTCGTTTCTACTTCAACTCATTATGCATAATTAAAAAATGTATAAAAAAATACATAAATAAAAACCATTTTCACATTAAAAGCTGAGCAGATAAAATAATAAAAGGGATTTAAAAAACGTTAAAAGGAGGTCTTTATCTCGCCTTAATTATTCATACCTGGCGGGAAGGGTAGAACAAGGCAGTTACCCTGAGGTGAGCCGCGAATAGCTGGGGACGTTTTTAAAGGCAAAGGGAATAATTTCTTTATTTATACAACATAATGAATCATGTAGAAAAACAGTTTACTACATCCCTCCCAAGGCCGGATGCGTAGCTGCAAGCGTAGCTACTTCCTCGAGAGCGGGGTGATTGCTTGCGTTGCGTTACGGTCGCTCATCGGACGACGACAATTTCCACTCTGCATCCTCTGTCTCCTCAGTGGTGGCCTGAGTGTCACGGCCTCCCAAAGGCCGGCAGTCTGTTGCATATATCTCAGCAATGGGGGTTGCACGTGCAATAACTTGTCCAGGGCGTACCTTGATTAAGCGAGGCGTCGTGTTCACTACCCAGACGTCAGCGTAGCGGTCCTTCACTTGGGTCACACTTCCGGGAATAAGAAGTCGGCGGATCGATGGTACAGTTTCAACCTCTTCTTCTTGTACAGTTTGGGGCACCCGGCACTTGACGAATTTTGCACTTTCGGGCGGTACCTCCGTCGGCGTGGTGCAATGGAGTGTTCACCCACGGGTCGAAGTAATGGTGCTGATAGGGTTCCCATGTAGTGTGGTGAGGGCCAGACTGGAATGCTTGGTGAAGGTCACTTCCAACATGCATCCCAAGATTAGCAGGTGACTGGGGTCAGGAGATGGTTCATGATACAAACGAAAAGCAAATCGTCGTAAAAAGTCCATTCTGATGAGTATCTGGCCAGGGAAATCTATATCAACCACTGATGCACGGTGCATGACGGACACAAACGGAGATAGCTGCAGCGGCACGTCCACCTCTTCTGTCACCTCCATCTGAGACCCTGAGATGCCTTGCAAGATACGATGGCAACCGTGGCGTTTCGTGAGATGAAACTCTTGCAGGTGTTTCGCCTTAATAACGGTTATAGCTGAACCAGTGTCGATGAAGGCCATCACGGGGAAATCATTAATACTGATCTTAATTAATCAACGGTCGTCCTCGGTCAGCCTCGTAATCACGGCTTGCACTGCATGATTACGTCTTCCCGTCGGTCTGCACAGCGACATTAATCTTCCCCGTCGTCGACTTGCGTTGCGGCGTGAGATTATGTCGGTGTTGGTCGGTAATTAGTCGTTGGGGTGTATCGGGCTCGTATGAAGTCGTGGGTTGCAACGCCAGCGGAAGTTGAGCCCCCGCGTCTTCCGTGGCGATGTGGAAAGGGCCGTCCTGTGGCGTCATCCGGGCATTCCGGGGCGAAGTGACCTGGCCTGTGGCAGCGGTAGCAGAGTCTCTCATCACGAGCGCGTGCACGACAGTTGGCAGAGGTATGACCTGTCGACTGATGATAATGGCAGAAGTCTTCCTGCACACGTGGACGAGCTCCCTGGGTCGCAAATCGGGGCGGGGACCTCGGTCGTCTTGTTACATGGTCCTCGTGCAGGGCGTCTACATGCGGCGACCAATCGGATGCTGCTGCTACTTGACGACGACTTCCAGACATCTGCGGGCGAGGATGGGAAACACCGACCCGAATATTCCACAGTTGTTGGGCACAGTGCACAAGCTTGTCAGTGGGTGCATCATCTCGTGTTGCCAGAGCCTCTCTCATCCACTGTGGCACGCCTTGCAAGAAAACCCGACGAGCGAGAATGTCTGGGTCACCAATGGCGTTCGGGTAATCTCGTTCTCCTTGCAAAACTGCAGCCTGTAAGTTCAGATAAAAGTCAAACGGGCTCTGGTCTGGCATCATACGGTGTTGATACAACAAAGTAAAATAGTCATGTGGAGAACCAATACCTCGAAAATGCTCTTTTAATTGTCTTTTGAACACTACCCAGTCTGATATTCCATCAAATGCACTGGAATTTATTATCACTTCAGCCGTGCCACGGCACATGACCCTTGCCATCTGGCACATTGCTTCCCCTGTAGATGGTTGCGTTACGTTTTCAATTTGCTTAATCCACGCCTCCAGCTCTTGCGACCTCTGCAAGGGCTGAGAAGTGGGGACTTCAGCCTTAAATAATGTTATACCTGGCTGGAGCATTACTAACACAGGGGATGAATTACAAGACATGGGTTGCGGCATTGAAGTGTTTCTGAACGGCACGGACGAGCGCTGCGGGGTCGAATCCTGTGCCGGGTGGGCGTGACACGAAGATCGCGGCGCCTGGGTCACAAAACGTTCAATCCCATTAAGACGATCCCTGCTCTCATCGCGTCAAACTGAACTTTAAGATCGCGAGACATAGCCTCAAAGCGCATCACCATCTCATCAAACATGCTCAGACTCAAGTGATTAGCTTCATCAGTTACTCGATATTGTAAGAAAGAAACCTCTCGTGATGACGTTCGAGGGACTGCGGCCTCGGAAACAACTGGAGCAGGTGCTTCCAGATTTACACTAATTGCCATGTAAGGCATGGTGTTACTCTGATCTACAGTTGAAATATTACGTCTTTTTACTCTTTCCCATAGTTTACAAATACAAGAAGTACAATAGCAAAACCACGAATGACAGACTCCAAATCAGACAAAAGTAAAAGAAAAAAAAAGGAATTTTATAGCACAGGTAAAGCTATACAACGAATTCATTCAAAACGCCTCTATTATGCAGCATTAAAACTTAAACATACCGTAAAACTAGTTTACCAGAAAATAACAGAAACACAATCAGCATAAAATGATAAACAAATACCCGGGTAAAACTTTACTAAGAAAGACAACTCGCGTAAAACTACAAATAAAATGCACTCAAAGGCGAACAGTAATAAAACGTTACATTAAGAAAAACAGAAACCACACACATGAAAACAAGTACAAAAAAAATATTACATCAAAATGAATGAAAACTATACTAAGAAACTCTAAGAATGCTATAAAGTCACAAGTAAAACAAGTTTAAAATAAAAGCGAATGATAAAACGTTAAACACTTAACTTGGTAACTACACAAATAAAACTAGACTTAAAACAAAAGAAAACGTAAGGTATTATATTAAGAACGCCTGAATTAAAACAGAAAACGTACGAGACCCCTGTTCATAAAACAAGCGCAAAAACATAATGTGAGGTGGTCTTTGCTCTGTGGGCGTTAGTATGTGTGTCTGTGTGTATGTGCGTGGGCATTATGGACCGAGGTCCATAATGTCCATAGATATTCACTCTAGAGGGTAAAGTGCTATAGGGGCTTCTGCCCTGGGTACTCACTGTGCAACTCCATGTGCTTGCTGGCAGGAAAGGCAATGTTGAACGTACTGACGAGTATCCTGGAGCATGTTTGGCCAATAGTACATGTTGCACAAGTTGTGGTATGTCTTGTGTATCCCGGGATGCATTGCAAGAGGTGATTCATGGGCTTACTTCAGAGCTGATCCATGTAGGCTTATTGGAACACATAGTTGATATATGACTTTATTGGGCTGATGCCG
>NW_027213107.1:12500-15000 GCF_042767895.1 Penaeus vannamei | reverse complement strand
TAAGCATACTGGGCCACGCTATATGGATGCTGACCTCGTGGCATCCTATGCTGTTTGCTATACTATTATCATTATCATCATCATTGTTGTTATTAATGCTATCATTATCATTGTTATCATTATCATTACCACTATCATTGCCATTACCATTACTATTATATCTTTATTATCATTATCGTTATCATTGCTACTATAATTTCATCATTTTCATTATTATAATTACCATTACCATTATTATGATAACATAATCATCATTATTGTCATTTCCAATGTTATCCTTATCATGATTATCATTTTCCTTATCATTATCATTATTATCATTATCATTATCATTTTTATTATTATTATTATCATTGTCATTGTTATCATTATCATTGCTTTTATCATTGCTATTGTTATCATCATTGTAATTATTGTCGTTAAAATTATGATTATCATTAGCATCATCATTATTATCATTATTATCATTTTTATTAGTACTATCATCGTTATTATTATTATTTTTTTATTATTATCATTATTATTATCATTATTATTATTATTATCATTAATGTTATCATGTCTATCATAATTATGATTATTATTATTGTCATTATTAACATTATTGTTATCATCATTATCATTTTTATTATCATTATTATTATCATTATTATCATTATTATTATTATCATTATGGATATGCTTGTCTGCCTTCCAGCATGGACACCAGTCGTAAGTCCTTGGAAACGTGGCAAGCAAAAGAAGGATATACGTGAACTATTAAATCTTTCATACTTTGATTAGAATTGCGAAAATGTGATATTTATATTATCCTTTGTATAGTCGCATTATCATTTACAAAGTCCCTTTATGCGCAAATTTTCGATTATTGTGTAAAGGTGTATCCAAAACTTTAAGATATCTTGCGAATTCTATACTTGTATTATCGATCAGGATTTTGAAATCTAAGGTAATGTTGTGACATACGCTAAACAGCATGCTTTTGGTTTTACTCTCCAAGCTTTGTCGCAATAATGACATTGAAGCTGCTCATTCACTGCCGTATCTTGTGGTTCAGCAAAGGAAGGACGAGATTTAAGTGCCACGTGTTGCAGCCAACTATACTGTTATTACAATAGCTAACTTAGATTTTGTTCCTACACACATTCACACACATACACGCGCGCAAACACACGCATATAAGGATTAAATAATTTTTTTCAGAAAGCCCTTCCATGTATATCTTAGATATGGTGCAATGATATCCTTTGATTGAAGCCACACGAAACAAGGATTCCTGAGGGAAATGATAAACCCATCGACTACAAATTCTTTAATTTCACTGTCAGGTTTGCTTGTGTTAAATATAATTATGATTAAGAACCGCTATTTTAATATCACACTAAAAGGGAGGCCCTGCTAACTCTGCGAAGCCTTGCAATGCGTCCTTGAAATTCGTGCACACATGTGATACTCAAACTGCATTCGAGTGTTACTTCCCGGTAGCGCGGCGCCGTGGCAGGCCAGGGCTTGTTCGTGTCGGCAAAGCGACAATTACCCGATGAGAGAGCGAGAGGCTGGTTAGGAAGATGGCTCTAACATTCTGCAATAAAATAGGCTTTGTGTAAATACCCAAATACATGCACACAAATGTATATAGATAATCCTGATACACAAAGACGAGTTTCTCTCTTTTGAACAAACACATTATAAAACCAAATACGCGAACACATGGTAAAATACACAAATTAACAATCAGATGCACAAATCCCCAACACGTGATCAGTCTCACAAACACAGCTTGAAGCACCTCGAACAAACACGCTAAAACAGGCATTCCAAAGTCTCGAGCACAAACACGCATGCGCGGTGACCGGACCTGTTCAAGTTACGTCATTCTATTAAAACTTTTTGCATGCATGATCCCTGCTTGAACCCGTGCATGACCCGCCAGACGGTGATCATTCTCCCTTCCAATTTCGCGTGTGTAAGATGAGATGTTTGTCTTTTCTCTCTTTATTCTACTATTTATCTGCCTTTCTCTCTGTCTGTGACGGTCTTTCTCTGTCTTTGTCTGTCTGTCCTTCCCTTTTCTCTCTCTCTCTCTCTCTCTCTCTCTCTATATATATATATATATATATATATATATATATATATATATATATATATATATATATATATATATATATATATAGATATAGATATATAGATATATATATATATATATATATATATATATATATATATACATATATACATCTATCTCTGGATATGTATCTATCTTTATCTCTCTCTCCCATATCATTATTCCTATTCTTATTATTTTCATTGTCATCATTGTTAACATTATTATCATTATCATTATTGTTATTGCTATCTGTAGTAGTTGTAGTAGGAGTATCATTATCATTATCATCATTACTATTATGATTATTGTTATCATTATCAGTACCACCATTATTTTTATAATTATTGCTGTTATCATTATCATTGTTATTACTATCTTTGTTGCTATAATTAT
>NW_027213105.1:0-2500 GCF_042767895.1 Penaeus vannamei | reverse complement strand
CTAAGCCTACATACCTCTTCCTATTTACGTAAGCATATAAACACACATACAAGTAAAACAAACATAAAAATAACCATAAAAAGCCAATTAGAGCATTCCAATCACTCTGCTGAATACACTTAGAATCTTAGCATGTTGTTTGTTATCTAAACAATGTCATAAAAAAAACAAATCTTATCTAACATAAAAGTTTTCGCGACAAAAACATATTCGAACACGTGGTAGTTGTTGCCATGGTGATCGACCTCTTATTCCTTATTATTATTATTATCATATCTTATCATTATATTATTATATTATTATTATATCATTATATCATTATCATTATTATTATTATAATATATATTATATTGTTATATTATTATTATTATTATATCTTATTATTATATCTTATTATTAAATATTCCGGGGATGATATATCGTTACTTTACACTTAATGACCAGATTCGTTTATAAGTAATATAAGTTAATGGATAGATTTGATTAAGGAATAAGTGAATAAGTTGATAAATTAAGGAATAAATGAATAAGTTGATAGATTAAGGAATAAATAAATAGGTTGATAGATTAAGGAATAAATGAATAGGTTGATAGATTAAGGAATAAATGAATAAGTTGATAGATTAAGGAATAAATGAATAAGTTGATAAATTAAGGAATAAATGAATAAGTTGATAGATTAAGGAATAAATGAATAAGTGGTAGATTAAGGAATAAATGAATAAGTTGGTAGATTAAGGAATAAATGAATAAGTGGTAGATTAAGGAATAAATGAATAAGTTGATAGATTAAGGAATAAATGAATAAGTTGATAGATTAAGGAATAAATTAATAGATTGATAGATTTAGGAATAAATTAATAAGTTGACAGATTAAGGAATAAATGAATAAGTTGACAGATTAAGGAATAAATTAATAGATTGATAGATTTAGGAATAAATTAATAAGTTGATAGATTAAGGAATAAATGAATAAGTTGACAGATTAAGGAATAAATGAATAAGTTGACAGATTAAGGAATAAATGAATAAGTTGATAGATTAAGGAATAAATGAATAGGTTGATAGATTAAAGAATAAATGAATAAGTTGGTAGATTAAGGAATAAATGAATAAGTTGATAGATTAAGGAATAAATTAATAAGTTGATAGATTAAGGAATAAGTGAATAAGTTGATAGATTAAGGAATAAATGAATAAGTTGATAGATTAAGGAATAAATGAATAAGTTGATAGATTAAGGAATAAATGAATAAGTTGATAGATTAAGGAATAAATGAATAAGTTGATAGATTAAGGAATAAATGAATAAGTTGATAGATTAAGGAATAAATGAATAGGTTGATAAATTAAGGAATAAATGAATAGGTTGATAGATTAAGGAATAAATGAATAAGTTGATAGATTAAGGAATAAATGAATAAGTTGATAGATTAAGGAATAAATGAATAAGTTGATAGATTAAGGAATAAATGAATAAGTTGATAGATTTAGGAATAAATGAATAAGTTGATAGATTAAGGAATAAATGAATAAGTTGATAGATTAAGGAATAAATAAATAGGTTGAGAGATTAAGGAATAAATGAATAAGTTGATAGATTAAGGAATAAATGAATAAGTTGATAGATTAAGGAATAAATGAATAAGTTGATAGATTAAGGAATAAGTGAATAAGTTGATAGATTTAGGAATAAATGAATAAGTTGATAAATTAAGGAATAAATGAATAAGTTGATAGATTAAGGAATAAATGAATAGGTTTATAGATTAAGGAATAAATGAATAAGTTGATAGATTAAGGAATAGATGAATAAGTTGATAGATTAAGGAATAAATGAATAAGTTGATAGATTAAGGAATAAATGAAAAAGTTGATAGATTTAGGAATAAATGAATAAGTTTGTAGATTTAGGAATAAATGAATAAGTTGATAGATTAAGGAATAAATGAATAGGTTGATAGATTAAGGAATAAATGAATAAGTTGATAGATTAAGGAATAAGTGAATAAGTTGATAGATTAAGGAATAAGTGAATAAGTTGATAGATTAAGGAATAAATGAATAAGTTGATAGATTAAGGAATAAATGAATAAGTTGATAGATTAAGGAATAAGTGAATAAGTTGATAGATTAAGGAATAAATGAATAAGTTGATAGATTAAGGAATAAATGAATAAGTTGATAGATTAAGGAATAAATGAATAGGTTGATAGATTAAGGAATAAATGAATAGGTTGATAGATTAAGGAATAAATGAATAAGTTGATAGATTAAGGAATAAATGAATAAGTTGATAGATTAAGGAATAAATGAAAAAGTTGATAGATTAAGGAATAAATGAATAAGTTGATAGATTAAGGAATAAATGAATAGGTTGATAGATTAAGGAATAAATGAATAGGTTGATAGATTAAGGAATAAATGAATAAGTTGATAGATTAAGGAATAAATGAATAAGTTGATAGATTAAGGAATAAATGAATAAGTTGATAGATTA
>NW_027213104.1:20000-22500 GCF_042767895.1 Penaeus vannamei | reverse complement strand
GAGAGAGAGAGAGAGAGAGAGAGAGAGAGAGAGGCGAAGGGAAGACGACGTCAATAAATTCCCCTCAAGCTCCCTCCCTCCCCCTCCCCCCACTTTCCCTTCTTCCTCCTTCTAGCACCTGTAATGTCACCGTTCTGTCTGTCACCTTTGACACGGACCTCTGGAGCTTTGCTGAAGGGAGAGTGGGAGGGAGGTGAGGTAAGGGAGGTGGTGAGGGAGTAGGAGAGAGGTGAGGTGAGGGAGAGGAGGTGAGTGGGTTGGAGAAGGGGTGAACTAGGGGTAGTGAGAGAGTGGCAGGAGAAGAGCAGGGAAATAGAGGTTATGAGGAATGGGGGGGAAGGGAGAGGGGAAGAGGGGAAGGGAAGGGGGGAGGGGAAGAGGAAAGGGGGATGGGTAGGGGGAGGAGGAAAGAGGAGGAGGGTAAAAGGGAAGGATGATATGCCTTCCCCACATCAAAGTTCAAACAGAGCGTTGCAGAAAGTATTAGGGTAGGGAGCGAGGGAGGAAGGAGAGGAGAGAAGGAAGGGAGGGAAGGAGGAGGGAGGGAAGAAGAGAATAAGAATGATGAGGGAGGGAGTGAAAGGAAAACGAGAGGAGGGAAGAGAGAGAAGAAGAGAAGGGGAGGGTAAAGAGGGAAGGAGAGAGAGAGAGAGGAAGGGAGGGAAAGAAAGAGGGAGAGAGGAAGGCGAAGGTAGAGGGGGTGAAAAGGGAAAGACCGGAAGGAGAAGTGGAGATAAGAAGAGGAAACGAGAGGATGAGAATGAGAGAGAGAAAGGGCTAGAATGAAGGAGAGGAGATGACGGGAAGGAGAGAGAGGGGAAGGGGAGAAAGAAGGGAAGGGAAAGGGAAGGAGAAAGGAAAAAAGAAGAGGAGGAAAGAAGAGATGGAGAAGACCAGAAGGGGAGAGGGAGGAGGAAGGAAAAGGGAAGGAAGGAAAAGAGAAGAGAGGGGGAAGAAGGGAAAAAAGGAGGGGAAGAAGAGATGAGAGGACGGAAAGGTGAGAGAAGGGGAAGGAAGGAGAAAGAAGGAGAATGAGAGGAAGAAGAGGGGAAATGAGAGGACGAGAATAGGAGAGAAAGGAAGGGAAAGGGAAGGAAGGAGAGAAAGAGGGAAAGAGAGGAAAGGGGACAGAACCTGGTGAAAGGTAACGGCGCAATACTCTCTTCTCAGTCCTACCTCCCGCTCCCCCCCTCCCCCATCTCGCTATCCTCGTCCTCCCCCCTCCCTCCTTCCTCCTCGTTCTCTCTCCCTCCCTCCTCCTCCTTCTCCATCCCTCCACCCTCGTCCTCCTCCCCTCCCTTCCTCCTCCTCGTTCTCTCTCCCTCCCTCCTCCTCCTTCTCCCTCCCTCCTCCTCCCTCTTCCTCCCTCCCTCCTCCTCCTTCTCCATCCCTCCACCCTTGTCCTCCTCCCTCCCCTCCTTCCCTCCTCGTTCTCTCTCCCTCCCTCCTCCCCTCCTCCTTCTCCCCTCCCTCCTTCCTCCTCGTTTCTCTCTCCCTCCCTCCTCCTCCTTCTCCATCCCTCCACCCTCGTCACTCCTCCCTCCCTTCCTCCTCTTCGTTCTCTCTCCTTCCATTCCCTTACTTCTCCCTCCATCCTCCTCCTTCTCCCTCCCTCCTCCTCCTTCTCCTTCTCCATCCATCCTCCTACCACCCCCTCCCTCGATCCTCCTCCTTCTCCCTCCCTCCATCCTCCTCCTTCCTCCCACCCCTCCTTCCTTCTCCCTCCCACCCCCTCCCCTCCATCCTCTTCTCTTCTCCCTCCCACCCTCTCCCTCCATCCTCCTCCTTCTCCCTCCCACCCCCTCCCTCCATCCTTCTCCTTCTCCCTCCCTCCATCCTCCTCCTCCTCCCTCCCACACCCCTCCTTCCTCCTCCCTCCCCCCTCCCTCCTTCCATCCTCCTTCCTCCCTCCCACCCCTTCCTTCCTTCTCCCTCCCACACCCCTCTTTCTCCCTCCCACCCCCTCCCTTCACCCCCTCCTTTTCCCTCCCATTATAAATCCCCTCCCCTCTCTCCCCTCCCCCCCAACCATTAGTCTCTCCCCCTCCCTCCCCCTCCTCACTACCGCCCCCCCCTCCCCACGAGAAGCCAGACCAAATAATGATTGCTGTTAACATTTGATTAGTCTCTTTGTGAATGCCGGAATACAGCAATACATTCATACACATTCGCCTAAATGCATTTATTCACATACAGTCACTCATAAGCTTTTTTTTATTTTTATTTTAGTTATTTATTTATCTTCTTTTTCTTCAACTCGTGTAATTTCACGGGACATGCAATGTTTTTTATGTTTTCACGTGTGGGTTCACGTACATACACACACACACACGCACAAGCAAACACAGACAAAAACACAAATATATAACAAAATATAAACAAACACACATTCGCGCACAAAAACAAACAAACAGGTAAACAAAAACACACACAAGCAAACACATGCATCCACACACGCGCGCGCACACAAACAAACGCACACAAAAATACAAACACATGA
>NW_027213103.1:37500-40693 GCF_042767895.1 Penaeus vannamei | reverse complement strand
CTTCCCCCCCCTTTCCCCTTCCCTCTCTCCCTTCCCTCCCTCCCTCCTTCCCTTCCCTTCCCTTCCCTTCTCTCCTCCCTCCCTCCCCTTCCTCCCTTCCCTTCCTCCCTCCCCTCCCATCCCTTCCTTCCCTCCCTCCCTCCCCTCCCTCCCTTCCCTCCCTCTCTTTCTCGCGTGCCAAATAACACCGTTTCCAAGGCCACTGACCTTTTGCCGAAATCTCCCGCCAAAGGTCACCGGATTTCGCTGCGTCTTTCTTTCGGATTATTCATCGATCAATTGAATTCCTCTCTCGATGAAAACCGCCGCTGGGAGTCTCGTAATTAAAGCAGTTTCTTTAATGACGTGATAATTAGCGGGCATCGCGGGGGGGTGGGGAGGGGGTGGGGGGGTCAATTAGCGGCGATAATTGAGATTTACGATTCGTTGCGGCTTCGCGAGGTCGGCGGAGAGGCTGTGGGGGATTTTTTTGAGGGGGGGGCGGGGCGGGGGGCGTGTGTGTGGGGGGGGGGGATTTGGTTGTGATATGAATGTCGGGTGGTTCGTTGTTGCGTGGTGTGTGTGGGTGTGGCCGTGGGTGCGGGTGTAGGTGTGTGGGTGTGGGGGAGGAGTTGTGTGTGTGTGGGGGGGGGAGGAGTTGTGTGTGGGTGTGTGTGGGTGTGGATGTGTGGGTGTGGGTGGATGGTTGTGGGTGGATTGGTGGGTGAGTGTGTGGGTGGGTATGGGTGTGTGGGTGGGTGGGTGAGTGTGTGGGTGTGTGTGTGTGGGTGGGTGTGGGTGTGGGCGTGGGTGTGTGTGGGTGGGTGTGTGAGTGTGTATGTGAATGTGTGTCGGGTAGGGGTTGTGTGTGTGCGTGTGCGTGTGCTTTGCGGATGTTGTACGGTCGCTGTCGCTTCGAAGTTAATAGTATTACGTCAAAATTGTCGTTCGTTTGTGTGTCAAGCCTGGGACGACTTCCCCAGTCCCAGCGCAGGCCGGGAGCGCGGTGTCGTCCGGGGTCGTTTCGTGTCCGTCTCTCGTCGAGGAGCATCCGGGACCTGGTCGTTCCTTCCCCCTCCAGGACGACCTCCTCCTCGTCACGTACCGCCTCCTTAAGCCTCCTCCTTGGTCGTTGGGGACGCTCGCTCGATTTCGTCTTTTTCTTCTTTTTTCTCCTTCTTTGTCTTTTTGTTCTTATTTGTTTTTATTCTCTCTTGTTTCTCCTTTCGTGGGAATTTTGTTTTTTCACACACACACACGCACGCGCGCCTTATTTCTGGCTCCCTGCTGGCTCCTCTGTTTCCATCCATCTTTCCTCTCCACTTTTTCCTCTCATCCCTCTTTCTCGGCCATTCCTTTCTCCTTATCTCTTTTCCCCTCCCTCCCTCTCTCTATCTCTCTTTCCCTCCTTCCCTCCTTCTTTCCCTCCCTTCTTCCTTCCCTCCCTTCTTCCTTCCTTCTTCCTTCCTTCGTCCTTCTCTCCCGCCTTTCTTCCTCTCCTCCCCCTTCTTCTTCCTTCCTTATCTCTCTCTCCTCTCTTATTTCCCCTGCTTCTCTTCCTCGTTTTCTTTCCATCCTTCCCTCCCTCCCTCCTTCAACCTTCCTTCTCTCCCTCCCTTCCTCCCTCCTTCATCCTTCCTTCTCTCCTTCCCTTCCTCCCTTGCTTCCCTCCTTTCTCTCCCTTCTCCCCCTCCACCCCCACCCCCCACCCCCCTCTGCATTATGTCGAGTTCCTCCGCAAACTGTTCACAGCCTCTTGCTTGCATTAATGATGAAGAGGGGAGTTGTGTACGTGTCTGTCTGTTTGTCTGTCTTCGCCCAGTGTGTGTGTGTCTGTTTGTTTGTCTGTTTTCGCTCGCTTGTGTGTGTGTGTGTGTGTCTGTTTGTGTGTGTGTGTCCGTGTTTGTGTGTGTATCTATTTGAGTGGGTGTGGTTGTGTGTGTGTTAGTGTGTGTGTGTGTGTGTGTGTGTGTGTGTGTGTTTGTTTGTATGTGTGTGTGTGTGCTTGCGTGTGTATCTATTTGAGTGTGTGTGTGTGTGTGTGTGTGTTTGTCTGTATATGTGTAAGTGTATATATGTGCATTGGCCCGTTCGCGTGTGCTATGCACGTGTTTCTTTCTTTCTTTCTTTTTTCTTTAGTATCTATGTGCGTCAGCCTGGGTTCTCGTGTGCACGTGTTTGTGTACGTGCCTGTGTGTACGTGCCTGTGTGGTAGTACGCGCGTAATTGCAGTCTTTGTCATGGCGCGTCTTTCATTCTTTTTTTATGGATCTTCGCGAATGAAAAGGCGTTTCCAGCCAGCGGTCGTATTCTGCATCGTGTGTGTATGAAAAAAAAGCTATGCAGATGCGCGGATTCCATTTAGGGTACATACACGTGCGTACATACATACATGCTTACATACGTACATGCTTACATACATGCATTCATACATACATTCATATATTCATATATCCATACATACAAGCATACGTACATACATACGTACATACATACACACATACATACATATGTACGCACACACACATACGTACATACAAACCTACCTACTGACATACATACATATGTACGCACACACACATACGTACATACAAATCTACCTACTGACAGACAGACACATGCATGCATACATACATACGTGCATCATTTCCTTTGACGGTGTCTCGTTGCACACAGAGTGGCTCGGGTGCTTCAGGTGTTGCAAGCGATATTGACAGATTGATTGATAATAGCGAGGTGGGGGGGTGGGGTGAAGGGGGGGGGAGGCAGGGAGGTGGGAGTGGAGGAAAGGAGGAAACATGGGGGGGGGGGGGAAGGGGAAGGAGGTGGGAGTGGAAGGAGGTGGGAGAGGAGGAAAGGGGAATGGGGAGGAAGAGGGGAAGGGAAGGAGGTGGGAGAGGAGGAAAGGAGGAAACATGGGGGGAGGGGAAGGGGAAAGGAGGAAAGGAGGAAACATGGGGGGAGGGGGAAGGGGAAGGAGGTAGGAGGGAGGAAAGGAGGAAACATGGGGGGAGGGAGGGGGAGGAGGTGGGAGGAGGAAAGGGTGGGGAGGGGAAGAAGGGAAGGGGAAGGAGGTGGGAGTGGAGGAAAGGAGGGAAACATTGGGGGGGAGGGGAAGGGGGAAGGAGGAAAGGAGGAAACATGGGGGGAGGGGAAGGGGAAGGAGGAAAGGAGGAAACATGGGGGGAGGGGAAGGGGAAGGGAAGGTGGGAGG
>NW_027213103.1:0-32500 GCF_042767895.1 Penaeus vannamei | reverse complement strand
GAGAAGGGGAGAAGGGGGAAAAAGGAAGAGCCAATGAAAAGGGGAAATGGAAGGGGAGAGGAGAACGGAGGAAGTAGTAGAGAGAAGGTAGGAAATGAAGAACAGATAGGAAGAAGAGGAAAGAAAGATGGGGAGGATAGAACGGGAATAGGAAGGGGAGAAAAATGAGGATATAGAGAAAGTAGATAGAGGTCATCGAGGAAGCGAGTGGTGAACGAAAATGCGAAAGAGGAAAGAGAAGATATGGGGCATTAATAGAGAGGATAAAGGAGAAATGAGGAAATAAACAGAGAAGAGGAAGGTATGATCGGTTTCAAAACAAAAACTAAAAAAGTATTAGAAATAATACAAAAAATGGAGCGAAAAAGGGAGGTGGAATAGACCAAAACAAAATTAATATCAGAAAAAAACATTAACGACGATGGTAATAACCACAAAAAATAAGAACAAGTGGGAGGCAGGATAGACGAAAAGCTAAATTAATATCAGAAAAAAAATATTAACGACGAGGCTAATAATCACAAAAAAATAAGAATAAATAAGAGAGAAATAAACAGAAACAAAAATCAGTATCAGAAAAGAAAACAAAAACATTAACGAGAACCCAAGTAATTACAAAAAATATATAATAATAAGAAAAAATAAAATAAAATGAAATACAGCCAAGAACCCTGATAATCTCAAAAAAATAATGAGAATGAAAATAAAATGAAATACAGACAAGAACCCTGATGATCACAAAAAAAAAAATAATGAGAATGAAAATAAAATGAAATACAGCCGAGAGGCCCCGCCCTATATCAGACTTTATCGGGGTGTTACGTCGGCTTATAGAGGTGCTATTTTACGGCAGACGTTGGCCTTTATAGTGTAGTTCCCCCCTAAGTGGACCGTGTTAGCAGCCAAGGTGGTGATGACTGTTTACTGTACGGGGGCGGAGCGAGGGAGTAGGGAGTGTGGGGGTGGGGGAATGAGGGAGGGGAGGAGCGGGTGGGGGAAGAGGGAGAGGGAGTGGGAGATGGAGGGGAGATGAGTGGGAGAAGGAGTGGAGGGAGAGGGAGAAGGAGGGGAGGGAGAGGGAGGAAGGAGTGGAGGGAGAGGGAAAGAGAGAAGGCGTTGGAGGTGAAGAGGAGAGAGGGAGAAGGCGGTTGGGAGAAGAGGGAGAGGGAGTGGGGGGGAAGAGGGGGGAGGGAGGGAAGGAAGAGTGAGAGGGACTAGGGTGGGGGGGAGAGAGAGAGAGTGGGGGGAAGAGGGATAGTGAGTGAGGGAAGAAGAGTGGAGAGGGAGTAGGGGAAAGCGAGGGAGAGGAGAGAGAGAGAGAGATGGAGATAAGGGGGGAGATAAGGAGGGAGAGAGAGAGAGAGAGAGAGAGAGAGAGAGAGAGAGAGGTGGGGGAATAAGAAAAGAAATATTAAAAAAAGAATAAAAGTTTCACAAACCTTCAGCTGGAGAAGTAAGTGCGTGTGTGCTGAGAACTCCCTTCAGACTGGTTTTGTTTTCCTGAGAATTGCTTTGGGCGGGGGATGAGAGGGGAAGGGGAGAGACAGGGAGAAAGGGAAGGGGGGTGGGGAAGGGAAAAGGAGAGAGGAGAAAGGAGAAAAGGTGAGAGGGGAAGGGAAAAGGAGAGAGGAGAAAGGTGAAAAGCTGAGAAGGAAGGGACGAAGCAGGGAGCGGGGAAAGGGGGGGTGGGAAGGGAAAAGGAGAGAGTGAGAAAGGTGAAAAGCTGAGAAGGAAGGGACAGAGAAGCAGGGAGCGGAGGAAAGGGGGTGGGAAGGAAAAGGAGAGAGGAGAAAGGTGAAAAGCTGAGAAGGAAGGGACGAAGCAGGGAGCGGGAAAGGGGGGGTGGGAAGGGAAAAGGAGGAGAGAGGAGAAAGGGTGAAAAGCTGAGAAGGAAGGGACAGAAGCAGGGAGCGGGGAAAGGGGGTGTGGGAAGGGGAAAAGGAGGAGAGAGAGGAGAAAGGAGAGAAGGTGAGAGGGGAAAGGGGATGGTGAAGGGGCGAGGCCAGGGAGCAAGGGAAGGGGGATGGAAAGGGAAAAGGAGAGAGGAGAAAAGAGAGAAGGTGAGAGGGGAAAGGGGGATGGTGAAGGGGCGAGGCAGGGAGCAAGGGAAGGGGGATGGAAAGGGAAAAGGAGAGAGGAGAAAGGAGAAAGGCTGAGATGGGAAGGGGCGAGACAGGGAGCAGGGAAAAGGGGGATGGAGAAGGGAAAGTGAGGAGGAGAAAGGAGAGAGAAGGTGAGAGGGAAAGAAGGGGATGGTGAAGGGGCGAGGCGAGGGAGCAGGGAAAGGGAAGGGGATGAGGGAAGGGAAAAGAGGAGAGAGGAGAAAGGAGAGAAGGTGAGAGGGGAAAGAGGGGATGGGTGAAGGGAGGCTTGAGGCGAAGAGGAGACAAAGGAGAAGAGGGGATGGAAAGGGAAAAGGAGAGAGGAGAAAGGAGAGAAGGTGAGAGGGGAAAGGGGGATGGTGAAGGGGCGTGAGGCAGGGGGCTCAGCAAGGGAAGGGGGATGGAAAAGGGAAAAGGAGAGAGGGAGAAAGGAGAAAGGCTGAGAGGGGAAGGGGCGGAGACGAGGGGAGCAGGGAAAGGGGGGATGGGGAAGGGAAAAGGAGAGAGAAGAAGAGGGTGAAAAGCTGAGAAGGAAGGGACGAACCAGAGAGCAGGGAAAGGTGGATGGGGAAAGGAGAGAGGAGAACGGAGAGAATCTGAGAGGGGAAGGGAGAAGGAGAGAGGAGAAAGGAGAAAGGCTGAGAAGGAAGGGACGAAGCAGGGAGCGGGGAAAGGGGGGTGGGAAGGGAAAAGGAGAGAGGAGAAAGGAGAGAAGCTGAGAGGGAAGGGGAGAAGGAGAGAGGAGAAAGGAGAAAGGCTGAGAAGGAAGGACAGAAGCAGGGAGCAGAGAAAGGGAGGAGAGTAGAAAGAGGGAAATGAGAGACAAGAAAAGATTTAAGGGGATGTGGGGGGAGAGGAAAAGGAGGAACGGATGAGTAAGGGGGAAGGGGCGAGATAAGGGACAGGGAAAGAAGGGATGGGGACTAGAAAGAAAAAAGGAAAAGGCAGAAAGGGTGATAGAGAAGAGGCGAAGCAAGTACCATGGAAAATGGCGGGAGGGTGGAAAGGGAAAAGGAAAGTGGAAAAAAGAGGAAGGAAAAGGGTGATAGGAGAAGGGGCGAGACAAGGAAAGAAGAGAAAAGGGAAGAATAGGAAGGGTGGAAAAGAAAAGTGCAGAGAAGAGGAAAGGGTGAAGGGTGAAATAAGAAAAAAGGCAAAGGGTGAATATGAGGAAAGCGAGAAGGGTGAAATATGAAGGAAGGGTAAATGGTGAAAGGAGAAATATGAAAAAAGGGGTAAAGGGGAAAAAAGAAAGAAAGAATGAAGGATGAAGAAAAGGGGAAGGGTAAATGATGAAATATGAAGAGAGGGGAAAGGGTGAAAGGTGAAATATGAAGAAAAGGGAAAGGGGAAAGGGTAAAGAGTGAAATACAAAGTGAAGTGACGAAGAAGAGGGAAAGAGTGAAGGGTAAAATACGAAGGGAGGGTAAAGGGTAAAGGGGAAAGAGCGAAATAAAAAGTGAAGTGACGAAGAAAAGGGAAAGGATGAAGGGTAAAATACGAAGGGAGGGTAAAGGGTAAAGGGTGAAGGGTGGCAAGCATCTCAGTTGGCAAAGACGTCTGCCAAGGTGAACATTGATTACCAAGGTGCGGTATCAGAGAACACGATTTCCTCAAGGCGAAACAGGAGGCGAGAGAATGAACAAGTGTAAGAAGAACAGGGCGAGGGTTGTGGAGTTTGTTCATGCTTTTGTGAGGATACAGAGGGAGAGGGAGAGACGTAGAGAGGGAGAGGGGGGAGAGACATAGAGAGGGAGAGGGGGGAGAGACGTAGAGAGGGAGAGACGTAGAGAGGGAGAGGGGGGAGAGACGTAGAGAGGGAGATAGAGGGAGAGAAGAGGGAGAGGGAGAGGGGGGAGGAGACGTAGTGAGGGTGGAGAGGGGGAGAGACATAGAAAGGAAGAGGGAGAAGGAGAAGGAGAGGAAGAAGTGAGGGTGGGAAGGAAAGAGGAAAGAGGTAGGCAGGCTGACAGACAGACCCTGAAACTGAAAGAAAAATTGAGAGAAAGAGTGAGTGAGTGAGAGAGCTGAAAAGAAAGAAAGAAGAGTGAGAGAGTGACTGAGTGATTGAGAGAGGGAAAGAAAGAGAATGAGTGAGTGATTGAAAAAGAGAGAGAGAGAGAGAGAGAGAGAGAGAGAGAGAGAGAGAGAGAGAGAGAGAGAGAGAGAGAGAGAGAGAGAGAGAGAGAGAGAGAGAGAGAGAGACAGATTCGCGACGTCCAATAAAAAAGATAACAGACGCATGGCGCGTGACAAGGATGCGCTCTCTTAGTGTTACCAGATTAGAAAAAAAAATGTATGTGGTATTTCGCAGCGTTACCAAGGCCGGGTTATGGCAGGTTAAGAGGTTGTGGCAACGGTGTTTAGACAAGTTTCGGTTGCCAGTCGTGAGAGAAAGAGAGGCTAATCTAACGTAAACACGATCTAGAAACTTTGGTTCAATGTCAAAAGAATCAAGGGGCGATTGGGGTCTATAAAGAGGGTTGAGGGTGGTGGCCTTAGGGTCTATTTTTGTTTGCGGCGAACGTGTGAACCGAACGGCCGTATCGTCTCACGTGCATGCCTGTTGTTCCAGTTATTCGTTCACACGCGCGCAGAAACCGAAGCTCTTGTACGTATGCATAGGCCTACATAGGTGCAGCCACGGACACATTCGCAAGCACGCGTGAATGGTAAATAGACAGGCATACTGTGATGTCGTTCATTCATTTATTCTTTCAGTCCGTCTATCCATACATATATCCATTCATTTATTCTTTCATTGACTGACTGATTCATTGATTCATTCGTACGTTTGAACATAGATGAGTACATGCACACACACACGCACACACACACACGCACGCACGCACGCACGCACGCACGCACGCACGCACGCACGCACGCACGCACGCACGCACGCACGCACGCACGCACGCACGCACGCACGCACACACACACACACACACACACACACACACACACACACACACACACACACACACACACACACACACACTCACTCACTCATCTCAAAAGCATCCGACTAAATTCAAAGGAACCGAATTTAGGCGATGCGCAATTTCTAAACTCGAACAATTTAGGAACAAAAAAAAAAATGCGGCCCGATTTGAAAGTCAGAGAGAGGGAGCGAGAGTGAGTCAGTGAGTGATCGAATGAGGGAATGAGAACGTGAGGGAGAGAGAGAGAAAAGTGTGAGTGATAGAGAGAGGGGGAACATAGGGAAAGGAAAGAGAAAAAATGAGGGTGGAAATAGAAAATGACAGAAAAGTGAAGATTTTTTTTTTATCTTTTATTACATTTCGTTCTCTCGCGGTGAAGTTGATGCTTCGCCATAGGCCTATATGAAGTTTTAGGTGCTTCGCCATAGGCCTATAAGAAGTTTTCGGTGCTTCGCCATAGGCCTATATGAAGTTTTAAGTGCTTCGCCATAGGCATATAAGAAGTTTTCGGTGCTTCGCCATAGGCCTATACGAAGTTTTCGGTGCTTCGCCATAGGCCTATAAGAAGTTTTAGGTGCTTCGCCATAGGCCTATAAGAAGTTTTAGGTGCTTCGCCATAGGCCTATATGAAGTTTTAGGTGCTTCGCCATAGGCCTATAAGAAGTTTTAGGTGCTTCGCCATAGGCCTATACGAAGTTTTAGGTGCTTCGCCATAGGCCTATACGAAGTTTTAGGTGCTTCGCCATAGGCCTATATGAAGTTTTAGGTGCTTCGCCATAGGCCTATACGAAGTTTTAGGTGCTTCGCCATAGGCCTATATGAAGTTTTAGGTGCTTCGCCATAGGCCTATAAGTATAGTTGGAGAATCGACGATGATTATGCAAAGTGGGTGATGGAGTTGCAGTGATGATTGTGATGCATTTGTGATGGTGATGACTTGGGGTAACATGTGTGATGTATGTTGCGAGGGTTCTTGTGATGGTGACTGCATAACGAGTGTAATGATGTAATGAAGAGTGCGTGGGTCTTGTGGTGATTGTTTCATGCCTTTTGTAATGGTGATTGCATGGGTTTTGTGATTGTGATTGCATGTTTTTGTGATTGTGACTGCATAGCTTTTGTGATTGTGATTGCATGGCTTTTGTGATTGTGACTGCATGGCTTTTGTGATTGTGACTGCATGGCTTTTATGATTGTGACTGCATGGCTTTTGTGATTGGGATTGTATGGCTTTTGTGATTGTGACTGCATGGCTTTTATGATTGGGATTGCTTGGCTTTTGTGATTGTGACTGCATGGCTTTTGTGTTGCGATTGCATGGCTTTTGTGATTGGGATTGCTTGGCTTTTGTGACTGTGATTGCATGTCCATTGTGATGGTGGTTGCAAGGTGGGTGTGAGTTAATATTAAACCAATACAGGGTGTGATAACGGTTTTGATAGATATTGATAAATATTTATTACGAAAGGAAGGGGAGTGGCTAGAGAGGGAGAGGGAGAGGGAGAGGGAGAGGGAGAGGGAGGGGGAGGGAAGGGGGGAGGGGGAGAGGGAGGGGGAGGGGGAGAGGGAGAGGGAGAGGGAGAGAGGAGAGTGAGGGAGGGAGGGAGAGAGGGAGAGAGAGATGGGGAGGGGAGGAAGAGTAGTGGATAAAAATAGGTAAGGGAAAGCGGAAAGGGGCAAAAGACAGAGAATAAAAGAAAAAAAATGTATGAGACAAAGCTAAATTAAGAAAGAAAACGAAAGAGAGAGGAGAAAGCGCCTTGTCCTCGGCGCAGTACCCTCCCCCTCCCCCCACGCCACAGCCCCCCCCCCCCCAATATAAAACCCCCAAAAGCACAAATCTATATTCAAATCCACCGCAATCAGGCGCGCGCTCGCCCCCGCACGGCGCTCCCCACTCGCCCGCCGCCAAAGGACGCCCACCTTATACGGCGCGCCCTCCTTGTAGTCACCCCGCCGCCCGTACCTCACGTTGGAACACCCGGAGTTCATGAATGTGTTTGGGAGTAAAGGAGGTTGTCTCCCTTGGCCGCTCTCCGCCCCCGCCTCCTCTTGGTTTCTTTTATTTTCCTTTATTTATTTTCCCTTTGGTTTCTTTTCTCATCTCTTTCTCCTTCTCACCTTCTTTTAGTTTCCTTCTCATCCTCCTTCGTTGCTTGCTTCTTTGCCCTCTTTTTCCCACTCCTCCTCTTGGCTTCTTTATTTTCCTTTATTTATTTTCTCTTTGGCTCCTTTTCTCACCTTCTCTCTCTCCTTCTCACTGTCTCTCCTTTTAGTTCCTTCTCATCCTCCTTCGTGTGACTTCTTTGTTGCTTGCTTCCTTTGCCCTCTTTTCCCCCCTCCTCCTCTTGGCTTCTCTTTATTTTCCTTTATTTATTTTCCCTTGGGCTCCTTTTCTCACCTTCTCTCTCTCCTTCTCACTTTCTCTCCTTCTTTTAGCTTCCTTCTCATCCTTCTTCGTGTGACTTCTTTGTTGCTTGCTTCCTTTGTCCTCTTTTCCCTCCTCCTCTTGGCTTCTTTATTATCCTTCATTTATTTTCCCTTTGGCTCCTTTTGTCACCTTCTCTCTCTCTTTCTCACTTTCTCTCCTTCTTTTAGATTCTAGTCATCCTCCTTCGTGTGAGTTTTTTGTTGCTTGCTTCCTTTGCCCTTCTTCCCCCCCTCCCTCTTCTTTGGCTTCTTTGTGTTCTTCCTTCTTTGCTTCCTTTATTCCTTCCATTCTTTGCCTCCTTTCTCCCCTTCCTCCTTTGTTTTCTTTATTCCCTTCATCCTTGCCTCTTTTTACCTACTTCCTCCCCTTCTTCATTTCCTTCATTTCTTCCCTCCTATCTTTGCCTCCTTTCTCTCTTATCTTCCTCTTTCGTCTTTTATCTCGTTTGTCTGCTTTATTCCCTTCTTTTCATATCCCTTTCTTCCGCTTTGCCTCTTTCTCTCTCTTTCTTCATCGCTGGTTTGCTCTTTGCCTCTTCTTTCCTCTGCTTTGCTTCCCTCTTTTTCCCCATTTACCTTCTCTTCTATTCTCCTTTTGCTCTCCCCTTCTCTACCCCTGTTTATCTCCTTCTTCCATCCCTCCTTCCCTCTGTCCGTATCGCCTTTGCCCGTTCTCCCTTTCCATCATCATTTATTACATCCCCCTTTTGCTTTCTTCAACCCCTCTCCCCCCTCTTTTTTCTTCATCTTCTCCTCCTTCTTTTCATCTTTCTTCCACCTCTCCCTCTGATTATAGTTCTCTCCCTGTTTGCCTCTCCCTCCGTCCTGTTTTGCCTTCCCCTCAGACACACGCACACACGCAGTCGCTTTCCACAAGGTTTAGCTGCCACTCCCACCTTGGTACTCCCTCCCACCTTGGTACTCCCTCCCACCTTGGTACTCTCCCTCCCACCTTGGTACTCTTCCCCCTCCCTCCATCGCTCACCACGACCCCCACCCCACCTCCCTCACCACGACTTCCCCCACCCCACCCCCACCCGAGAGGACCCTTTCTTTCTGAACCCCCCCCTCTGAGGACCCCTTCTGGGAAGCCCCCTCACCACGACCCCCCCCGAGGACCCCTTTCTGAAGCCCCCTCACCACGACTTCCTCCCCCCCACCCCAGAGGACCCCTTTCTGAAGCCCCTCACCACGGCCTCCACCCCCATCCCCCAGAGGACCCCTTTCTGAAGCCCTCCTCACCACGACCCCCCCCCCCCCCCCCCCAGAGGACCCCTTTCTGAGCCCCTCTACCACTGACCCCCCACCCCCAGGAGGACCCCTTTCTGAAGCCCCCTCGCATTGTCGGATCCCACTTGAGATTGAGATTTGTTCCTCTCCAGGTGATCCGCTTCTGTCCCTTCTCTCCTCCAGCCTCCTCCTTCCTCTTCTTCTCCTTTTCTCTTTTTTTCTTTTTTTTTCCTTTTTTTTCTCTTCGTCTTCTTCCTTTTTTTATTTTCTTCTTTTTTTCTTCTTCTACTTCTTCCTTGCCCCCCTCCTCTTTCCTTCTCTTCCCTCCTTCCTCCCTTCTCCTCTCTCCTACTCATCCCTTCCTCCTCCACCTACTCTTACTCCTCCTCCTCCTCTTCCTTCCTCCTTTCTCCTTCTCACTTACTCTTCCTCCTCCTCCTTCCTCTTCCTCCTCCTCCCTCCTCCTCCTTCCTTACTCTCCCCCTATCCTCCCCCCAATCACCCCTCCTTACATATTCCACCCAACCTGTCCTCCTCCTCCTCCTCCACCTCTTCCTCCTCCTCCTCCTCCTCCTCCTCCTCCTCCTCCTCCTCTTCCTCCTCCTCCTCCTCCTCCTCCTCCTCCTCCTCCTCCTCCTCCTCCTCCTCACCACAAGATCGGTTGCTCTCTATCGATCGCCGCTCAGGAGTGGTGGGGGTGGGAGAGGAGGGAGGGAGGGAGGGAGGGAGGAAAGGAAGGGGGGAGGGAGGGAGGGAGGGAAGGAGGGAGGGAAGGAAAGGGAGGAGGGAGGGAAGGGAAGGAGGGGGAGGGAAGGAAAGGAGGGAGGGAGGGGGAAAGGGGGAAGGAAGGAAGAAGAAAGGAAGGAAGGAAGGAAGGAAGGAAGGAAACGGAAGGAAGGAAGGAAGGAAGGAAGGAAGGGAGGGAGGGAGGGAGGGAGGATGGGGGGAAGGAAGGAAGGAAGAAAGCAAGAATGAAAGGAGGGAGAAATAAAAAAGAAAGAGACAGATTTACAAAATGAATGAATGACATTCAAGCAGAAGAAAGAACTATTGACAGAAAGGGAATGGGCGAATGAGAGGGAAAGGGCAAGGAAGAGAAATAACAAGACGGAAAGGCTAAGAAGTAAGACGAAGAATGAGGAAGAGAGAAAAGATGAATAGAATAGAAAGAGAAGAAAGAGAAGAGAGACAAAGATAGAGAGAGAGAGAGAGAGAGAGAAAGAGAGAGAGAGAGAGAGAGAAAGAGAGAGAGAGAGAGAGAGAGAGAGAGAGAGAGAGAGAGAGAGAGAGAGAAAGAGAGAGAGAGAGAGAGACAGAGAGAGACAGAGACAAACAGAGAGACAGAGGGAGGAGAGAGAGCGAGAGAGAGAGAGAGACAGAGACAAACAGAGAGACAGAGGGAGGAGAGAGAGACAGAGACAGAGAAAGAGACAGAGACAGAGAGACAGAGGGAGGAGAGAGAGAGAGCGCGAGAGAGAGACAGAGACCGAGACCGAGACAGAGAGACAGAGGGAGGAGAGAGAGAGACAGAGCCAGAGACAGAGACCGAGACCGAGACAGAGAGACAGAAGGAGGAGAGAGAGAGAGAGAGAGAGAGAGAGAGACAGAGACAGAGACAGAGACAGAGACAGAGGGAGGAGAAAGAGAGAGACAGAGACAGAGACAGAGAGACAGAGAAAGAGAGACAGAGGGAGGAGAGAGAGAGAGACAGAGACAGAGAGACAGAGAAAGAGAGACAGAGAGGCAGAGAGACAGAAGGAGGAGAGAGAGAGAGAGAGAGAGAAGGGTATCCGATTCTCTTCCTCTGAATATCCGATACTCCCCGACTCCGCTTCCCCGGATCCCGCTCGCCTGCCTGCCTGTCCGCTCCTCAGACGTATCCACAAAGCATTCGATACTTTGAATGCATCGGGGGGTGGGGGGGTAGAGGGGGAAGGGGAGGGGCATCAGGGGGTGGGGGATGGTGGGGTAGAGGGGAAGGAGAGGGGTTGAGGGGAAGGATGTGGGGAGGGGGAAGGGGGGAGGAGGGGGGGAGAGGGAGGGGGAAAGATGGAGGGAGGGGGGTAGAAGGGATGGGGTAGGGGGAAGGGGAGGGGTATCAGGGGGTGGGGGTAGGGGGAAGGGGGGAGAGAGGGGCATCAGGGGGTGGGGGGTGGTGTGGGGTGGGGGAGGGGAGGAGGAGGAGAGAGAGAGGGAGGGGGAAAGATGGAGGGAGGGGGAAGGGGAGGGGCATCAGGGGGTGGGGTGTGGTGGGGTAGAGGGGAAGGGGAGGAGGCATCAGGGGGTGGGGGTGGGGGGGAAGGGGCATCAGGGGGAGGGGCATCAGGGGGTGGGGGGTGAGGTGGGGGTAGAGGGAGGAGGGAGGAGGAGGGAGAGAGAGGGAGGGGGAAAGATGGAGGGAGGGGGAAGGGAGGGGCATCAGGGGGTGGGGGGTGGTGGGGTAGGGGGGAAGGGGAGGGGCATCAGGGGGTGGGATGGGGTGAGGTAGGGGGGAAAGGGGGAGGGGGCATAAGGGGGGTGGGGTGTGTGGGGATGGGGTAGGGGGGAAGAGGGGGAGGGACATCAGGGGGTGGGGGGTGGTGGGGGTAGGGGGAAGGGGGAGGGGTATCAGGGGGTGGGGGTGGTGGGGTAGGGGGGAAGGGGGGAGGGGCATCAGGGGGTGGGGTGGGGTAGGGGGAAGGAGAGGGGGTTGAGGGGCATCAGGGGGTGGGGGGTGGTGGGGGTAGGGGGAAGGGAGAGGGGTTGAGGGGCATCAGGGGGTGGGGGGTGGTGGGGTAGGGGGAAGGAGAGGGGGTTGAGGGGAAGGATGTTGGGAGGGGGGTATGAGGGGAGGAGAGACGGGCATAAGGGGGTGGGTGTGGTGGGGTAGGGGGAAGGAGAGGGGTAGAGGGGAAGGATGTGGGGAGGGGGTAGAGGGGAAGGATGTAGGAGTGAGGGGTAGAGGGGAAGGAGGAGGGAAGGGGGAAGGGGGAGGGGTTGAGGGGGAGGATGGGGAGGGGGGTAGAGGGGAAGCGATGTAGGGTGGGGGAGAGACAGGAAGGAGGGGGAAGAGGGAAGGAGGAAGGGGGAGAAATGGGGGAAGGCGAATGAGAGAGGGAGAAGAAGGAAGGGGGATCAGGAGAAATAGGGAAGCGAATGAGAGAGGGAGGAGGGGGATAGGGAGTGGGGGAGTGAGGAGGAGGGGGAGGAGGAGAGACAGGGAGGATGTAGCGAGGGAGGGAAGGAGGGAGGGAAGGAGGTAGAGAAGCTGGTAGAGAAGCTGGTAGAGAAGCTGGTAGAGAAGCTGGTAGAGAAGCTGGTAGAGAAGCAGGTAGAGAAGCAGGTAGAGAAGCAGGTAGAGAGAAGAGAGAGAGAGAGAGAGAGAGAGAGAGAGAGAGAGAGAGAGAGAGAGAGAGAGAGAGAGAGAGAGAGAGAGAGAGAGAGAGAGAGAGAGAGAGAGGAAGAGAGACAGAGACAGAGAGAGAAAGAGAGAGAACGAATATGAAAAGTATGTTAACGCTGTCAGAATAAAGAGACATCGCCAAAAGAATTATGAATCAACGGTATTCATGATGTTGCAAAGCGCTTCGTTTCGATTGCAAAGAGAGATGTGTCAGCTGGTCGAGAAAATGCGGGGGAGGGGGGGAGGGGGCTTTCTGCTAGATGGGGGTTGGGGGGGGGAAGGGGAAGGGGGAAGTGGAGGGGAGGAAGAAGGGGAAGTGGAGGGGGAGAAGAAGGGGGAAGTGGAGGGGGGGGGGAAGAAGGGGAAGGGGATGAGTGAGGGGGAAGGGGGAAGTGGATGATGTGGATGGGGGGAGGGGAAGGGGGAAAGGGAATAGAGGGTGGGGAAGGGTGGGAAAGGGAAGTGGAGGGGGAGTGGGAACAGGCAGGGATCAGAGAGGAAAGGGAATGGGATAGAGAGAAGGGGGAAGTAGAGGAGGAAGGGGGAAGGGGGTGGGAAGTGGAGGGGAGGGAAAGGGGAAGGGTGTGGGGAGGTGGAGGAGGATGGATCGATCGGGAAAGATACAGAAAGAGGGTTGGGGAAGGGGTTACGAAGGCGCTATAGATGTAGGGGGGGAGGGGGGAAAGGGTGGTTGGGGGGATGAGGGAGAAGGGGATTGGAAGGGGTGGGTATGTATTAAAGGGGGAGTGGAGGGTGGAATGTAGAGGGGGTGTGAGATGGGGATGGTGGGGGGGGGGAGAGGACAGGGACGGGCCATGAATTAGAAGAGGGTAGAGGGGGTGGGGGTGGGGGGAGGCGAGTGAGGGGTGGGTAGCGTTAGATTTTAGTTGGCAATATTTTTTTTACCGACTCTGAATGCAGCTATTTTTTTTTATCTTCCTCTTTTTCGTTATTTTCCTTTTTTATTATTGTTTTTTGTTGTTGTTGTTTTGTTCGTATATTGAAGAAAGTGTGTGTGTGTTTGTGTGTGTCTGTATGTCTGTCTGTGCGTGTTAGCGTAAGCTTCTGTGGGAATATATATACGTGTATGTATGCATACCTGTCCATATATATGCATATATAAATAGAACATTTATATGCTCTCTCACAAGGTCCAGCGTACTTACCTACGGGCTGTAAGTACTATGCACGCAGACCTGCACTAACACATTTCCATAACTTATAAGTCCTTCGTATTTCCAGTTCGCTGTAACGCCTAAGACGCCCTCTCGTGCTATCACTTGAGGAGGAGGCAGAACAGTACCTTCTTCCATTAAATAAAAGAGAGGGAGAGGGAGGGAGGGGGAGAGGGATGGGGGATGGGGATGGGGATGGGGAGAGGGAGGGAGGGGAGGGGGATGGGGATGGGGATGGGGATGGGGGAGGGGAGAGAGAGAGGGAGAGGGAGAGGGAGGGAGAGGAGGGAGAGGGAGGAGGAGGAGGGAGGGAGGGAGGGAGAGAGAGAGAGAGAGAAGAAGAAGAAGAAGAAGAAGAAGAAGAAGAAGAAGAAAAAAAAAATTCCCGCCGGTCCTTCTGTCGGGTTAAAATCGCGTGCGAATCTGCAATTGCACTTTTTGGGTAAATTTTAATCGCAGTTTTCGAGGCTGTTCTCTTTTCTTCGTTGTATTTCTTCCATCTTTTGAGATTCTTACTTTCTTTCGGGTTTTTATTTTATTTTTCGTTGTTATTATTATTATTATTGATTTTCCCGTTTCTGTTATTATTCTTAATTGTGATTTCTTGTTTATGTTGTTATTCTTAATTGTGATTTCTTGTTTATGTTGTTTTTCTTAATTGTGATTTCTTGTTTATGTTGTTATTCTTAATTGTGATTTCTTGTTTATGTTGTTTTTCTTAATTGTGATTTCTTGTTTATGTTGTTATTCTTATTGTGATTTCTTGTTTATGGTTGTCTTTTTTTTACTATTTTGATAAGGATTATAATCATTATTACCTGTATTGTCACTTATTTATGCTTGTATGTGCGGGGTTTGCGTAAGTGTAGGCCTATATATTAATTTTTTCTTCAGTGTAATCTATTGATTTATTTTTTCTATCTATTGATTTATTTTTCTATTGATTTATTTTTCTATTGATTTATTTTTCTATCTATTGATTTATTTTTCTATTGATTTAGTTTCCTATTTATTGATTTATTTTTCTATCTATTGATTTATTTTTCTATCTATTGATTTATTTTTCTATTGATTTAGTTTCCTATTTATTGATTTATTTTTCTATCTATTGATTTATTTTTCTATCTATTGATTTATTTTTCTATTGATTTATTTTTCTATCTATTGATTTATTTTTCTATTGATTTATTTTTCTATCTATTGATTTATTTTTCTATTGATTTAGTTTCCTATTTATTGATTTATTTTTCTATCTATTGATTTATTTTTCTATCTATTGATTTATTTTTCTATTGATTTAGTTTCCTATTTATTGATTTATTTTTCTATCTATTGATTTATTTTTCTATCTATTGATTTATTTTTCTATTGATTTAGTTTCCTATTTATTGATTTATTTTTCTATCTATTGATTTATTTTTCTATCTATTGATTTATTTTTCTATTAATTTATTTTTCTATTTATTGATTTATTTTTCTATCTATTGATTTATTTTTCTATTGATTGAGTTTCCTATCTATTAATTTATTTTTCTATTTATTGATTTATTTTTCTATCTATTGATATATTTTTCTATCTATTGATTTATTTTTTTATCTATTGATTTATTTTTTATTGATTTATTTTCCTATCTATTGATTTATTTTTCTATCTATCTATTGATTTATTTTCCTATCTATTGATTTATTTTTCTATCTATCTATTGATTTATTTTCCTATCTATTGATTGATTTTTCTATCTATTGATTTATTTTTCTCTTAATTTATTTTTCTCTTGATTTATTTTTCTATCTATTGATTTATTTTTCCAATCCAATCTTGTCAATCTTTATTCAAGTAAGAAAAATAAATAAAAATCCCAACATTGAGCAGACGAAAACCAATACTCTGCCGACGGATGCCATTAAGTTTTTGTTCTGTCGAGCTTAAAAGGCGTGCATGTTTTGTCTTCGATTTCTTCAACTACTGTTTAGCTACCGGTTATGCTGCCTTCCCCCACCCCCTCCCCCTCCCCCCTCCCGCTCCCGCTCCTTCTCCCTTACTCCTTTACCCCCGCACCCCCTTCCCCCTCCTCCACCCTTCTTTCCCCCCTCCCTTCTTCCCCCCCCTCCTCCCACCCTTTTCCCCTCCCCCTCCCCTCCCCCCTTCTTCCCCCTCCCCTCCACCCCCGGCAAGGTCTCTCTGCCCCTTCGAGTCAACCAGTTTTTTGCAATTATGGTATTATGACCTGCCTACCCCTCCCTCCCTTCCCTCTGTCTCCCTCCCTTCCTCCCTTCTCTATCTTCTTCTAGTCCCTCCCCTCCTCCTTCCTCTTCTCCTCCCTTTCCCTCCTCCTTCCCTCCCTCTCCCATCCTTCTAACTCCTTTTAATCCCTCCTTCCCCTTCCTCCCCTCCTTCCTCCTATCTCCTCCCTCTTTTCCCTCTCTCTCCTCCCTTCCTCCTCCTATCTCCTTCAATCCCTCCCTCCTTCCTCTTTTTCTCCTTTCCCTTCCTCCTATTTCCTTCAATCCCTCCCTCCTTCCTCTTTCTCCTTCCCCTATCTCCCTCCTTCCTCTTCCTTCATCGCTCTCGCTCGCCCTTTGCGCTTGTTTTCATCCCTCCCTCTTCCCATCCTCTTTCTTCTCCTTGCACTTGTTCGTCTCCCTTCTTCTCTTTCCTTCTGTTCCTCCTTCTTCCTACCATTCCCTCTCTCTCCCTCTTCTCTTCCTCTTTTTTCCCTTCCCTTCCTCTGTCTCGAAACCATCTTGTCTTCTTCACTTTTTCCTCTTTATTCTCTCCCATTTTCTCCATTCTTCCACTTTTTTCTCCTCTCTTCTTCCTTCCTCTCCCTGTTAATCCACTCCTTCCCAACCTCTTCCCCCCTTCTTTTCTCCAACCTTCTCCCTTTTCTCCTCCCCCTCTTCCTGTCCTTATTCCTTTCTCCATTTCGAGCCGGGTTCTCTTTTCCTCTCTTTCGTCTCCTTTCTTTCCTCTTTTTTTTTCTCTCTTCCAGTTCCTCTTCTCCGCCAGTCCTCTTCTTATTCTCCGTCATTCCTCTTCCTCTCCTTCATTTCTCCCTTAATCCATCTTGAGTCCGGGTTCTCTTTTCCTCTCTTTCTGTCCCTTTTTCTCCCTCCCAGTTCCTCTTATCTGTCATTTCTCTTCCTCTCCTTTAATTTTTCCCCTCGTCCTCTCTTTCATTCCCTTTCTTTCCCTTGTCTCCCCCTCCCAGTTTCTCTTCTGTCTTTCGTCTCCCTTTTTCCTTTTATTTTCTCCATTTCTCTTACATTTCTTCCCCCATTCCTGGGTTCCTCTTCCCCTGTCATCCCTCTTCGTCATTTTCCCTCCTCCTTCCTTTTTCTCCTGCCCAGTTCCTCCCTCAGTCATCCCTCTTCTTCCTTTCCCTCCTCCCTCCTCCTTTCCCCGTCATCCCTCTTCTTCCTTTCTCCCCTCCCTCTTCCTCTTCCCCGTCATCCCTCTTCTTCATTTCTCCCCTCCTTCCTTTTCTCCCCTCCCAGTTCCTCTTCCCCGTCACTCCTCTTCTTCCTTTCTTCCCTCCCTCTTCCTGCTGTCCTCCGCCTCCCCTCTTCCATCTCGAGGCCAAACTAAATTGCTTCATTGAAGATAATACAAAACAAGGCATTAGCAAAATGGTCTTTTTGTCTCGGAGGCTTTTTTGTCGTGATGTTTTTGTCTGGCTGATGTTTTTGTCTTTTTTTCTCTTTCTCTCTCTTTTTCTTATTCGCGACTGTTATTGTTAGGTTTTGATTGTTATTTTTATTTTTGGCGTGGGAGGAAATTTGTTTAGGAAGCTTTTTGGCTGATGAGGTGTATGCACGGGCGGGCGTGCTTGGGCTGGCATACACTCACGCATGCATTCGCGGACTCACACACACACACACACGCGCTCATATGCTCACACGCTCACGCACGCACGCACGCACGCACGCACACTCATACACACACACACACACACACACACACACACACACACACACACACACACACACACACACACACACACACACACACACAAAATTTGTTTTAATATTTAAATCTAAAGCATAAGAAACGCATTCAATGACAACAAAGAAGTCCCGAGTCCAAAAATTATGCCAAATAATACAAGTTTTACACTCGTCAGAAAATGCAAGTAACACCGTCTTATCATTTAACTTTCAAATCCTTTGGAAGGATCTCCCGAATCCTATTAATTTCGCCCTTATCGTAATCATTCCTTATTCAGGAGGATACAAATCGCCGTTTTTTTTTTGAGCCGACTTCCATTTGGGTTGTCTGGGGACTCTCTCGGCTTTCGCTTGGTTTTAATTATTCTGTTTTTTTCTTTCTTTTCTTTTTTCTCGTGGTCTTTGTGCCTGTAGACTCTCTCGTCTTTTCTCTTTGTTTTGGTTATTCTGTTTTCTTTTTCTCGTGGTTTTGCTTGTCTGGGGACTCTCTCGGCTCTCGCTTGGTTTTAATTATTCAGTTTTTTTTTCTTTCTTTTCTTTTCTCTCGTGGTCTTTGTGACTGTAGAATTCTTTTTTCTTTTCTCTTTGTTTTAATTATTCTTGTTTTTTTTTCTCGTGGTTTTTATGCCTGTAGACTCTCTTCTTTCTCTTTGTTTTAATTATTCTGTTTTTTCCTCGTGATATTTATTCCTGTAAACTCTCTTTTCTCTTTGTTTATATTATTCTGTTTTTTCTTGGTCTTTATTCCTGTAGACTCTCTCTTGTAGTGTGTCCTCTTCAAGGCTTATTTTCCCTTCTTATATTATCCCTCCTCATTCCTTCTTTTTAGTCTTCTTTGTTGTCCTCTTTTTTTCTTCTTCTCATTCGTCTTCCTCTTCCTTCTTCTTTTCTCCCTCTTCTTCCTCTTTTTCCTCCCCCCTTCCTCCACCTCCCCTCTCCCCTCCCCCTCCTTTTCCTTTCTCCTCCACCCTCCTCCCTTCCTCCCCACCCTCCTCCCTCCTCCCTCTTCTTTCTCTCCCTCCTCCTTCCTCCACCCTCCTCCTCCCTCCCTCTTCTTTTCTTCCTCCTCCTTCTCCCTCCTCCTCCGTCTTCTTTTCTTCCTCCATCTCCTCCTCCCTCCTCCTTCCTTTCTCCTCCTCCCTTCCTCCCCCTCTTCTTCTCCCTCCTAATTTCTCCTCCCTTCCTCCCCCTCCACCCTCCTCCCCCTCCTCCCTTCCTCCCCTTCCTTCTCCCTCCCTCCCCCTCCTCCCTTCCTCCCCCTCCTCTTCCTCCCTCCCCCTCTCACCTCGCCCTTACAAGGCGTCGGACTCTCACCGATCGTGGCCGTGATTCATGATACAATCTCTCTCCCTCTTTCCAGGTAACTGAGCCGAATCCTTCAGGGAATCCACAAGGAGTCCTCAAGGAGTCTCCGAGGAATCCTCACAGGTGACTAAGGTGCTGTATTTGGGGAGAGAGAGAGTTCCGGGGGATATAGGGGGTGAGGATCCCATAGGCGGTGGTGGTTAAGTCGTATTGTGTTGGATGCGAGTGTTGGAGGGGGGATAGTGGGGGTGGGGAGGGAGGGATGGGGAGAGAAGGGGAAGAGAAGATTGTGGGGTTAGGGTAGAGGAAGAAGAGAGGGGGAGGTAGTGGGGAAAGGAGGGGGAGAGAAGGGGAAGTGAAGATTGTGGGGTTAGGGTAGAGGAGTGTTGGAGGGGGGATGGTAGGGATGGGGAAAGGGAGGGAGGAGGAGAGAAGGGGAAAGAAAAATTGGGGGGTTAGGGTAGAGGAAGAAGAGAGGGGGGAGGTATTGGGGGTTATGGTGGGGAAGGGAGAGAGAGATCGTAGGGTCTTGTTTAAGAAGGGGAGGCGAAGGAGGGACCAGGAAACGAAGATCGAGGAGGTGGGGGTGTGAAGAGGAAAGGGAGGGGAGGGGAAAGAAGATGGGGAAGATTTGGGAAAAACTTGATTGTGTTCTCAATTTTTTATCACTTGCTATTAGCTCTTATTTCAAGTTGTTATGTTTATGTTTGCTCTCTCTGTTACAATCGATCTGTACGAATATTATATCCTATCTGTATGTGTAACTCTTTGTCTTTAAAATTTGTATTTGTGTTTGAGATTTGTCTTTTTGGAATTGAAATCACTTATTTTATACAATTGCAATGTTATTTGTTAAAGTCAGTTATTTATAATTTGTATTTGTGTTAGAGATTTGTCTTTTAGGAATTAAAATCTCTTATTTGATACAATTACAAGGTATTTGTCAATGTATTCAATTATTTATTCGTGTATCTTTGGCGTTCTTGTAAGTATTTGGATGTGCACACGTAAGGAATCCTGAGCAAGTCTGGCTCTTCAAGTGTTTATTTTTCTTGTGTTGTTATAGTTTGAACTTCTGATCAAGTTTGCATTGAGCATAATATCGTGTTGTGTAAGAAATTATATGTTAGGATAACTTATGACTAATTATTATTGTATAGCTAAGGTGCTGTATTGGTAATTATTATATAGCTTATTGTATAGATATTAGATCTATTCAGCATACATATTATGGTACTAAATTGTAGCGTTATTGTAGAAAATATAAAGTTATTTTTTAAGAAATTGTATGTTACGATATCTTAAAACTAATTATTATATAGCTATTAGATCTATTCAGCATGCATATTATGGTGCTAAATTGCAGCGTTATTGTAGAAGATATAAAGTTATTTTTTTAAGAAATTGTATGTTACGATATCTTATGACAAGTAATTTTTACTATATAGATATTGGATTTATTCAACATACATATTAGTGTACTAAATTGTAGCATTATTGTAGTAAATATTATTATGACTATTTTTAACGATGCCACCATTACTACACAAAGTTATTTTTACTGTATACATATTACATCTACTCAACATAAATATTATTGTACTAAATTCTATTTATATATTACATCTATTCAACATACATATTATTGTACTGAACTGTAGCATTATTGTAGAAAATATTACGTTATTTCCTAACGGCGCCGCCATTTCTGCACAGATACCAGTAGCTCCTAAATACATGTTTCTCTCTCTCTCTCTTTCTCTCTCTCTCTCTCTCTCTCTCTCTCTCTCTCTCTCTCCTCTCTCTCTCTCTCTCTATCTTCTCTCTCTTCTTCTCTCTCTCTCTCTCTCTCTCTCTCTCTCTCTCTCTCTCTCTCTCTCTCTCTCTCTCTCTCTCTCTCTCTCTCTCTCTCTCTTCTTCCCGTTCCGTTGATTTACGATTCAGCAACAAAGGGGTGAAAGTTGCATTATTAATTACCGGCCGCCTTAATGGGACATAATTTAGCTCTGGGTGATGGACACGGCAGTCGCAATGTCCGTAATTGAGGTCACGTCAGGTGAGGAAGGGTGATTAGGTGCAAGACGCTCTTTTAATTACCTTGATGGCGTTAGGGCGATGGCCAGGGGGGGGGGGTAATTAAATGGCCACCTTTTTAAATATTATTTGTTTATTTATTTATTTATTATTTTTTGAGAGGGAGAGGGGAAGAAAGGGAGAGAGATTTGGAAAAAGAGAGATATGGACAAAGGGAGAGAGAGATGGAGAAAGGGAGAGAGAGCGATGGAGAAAGGGAGAGAGAGAGATGGAGAAAGGGAGAGAGAGAGATGGAGGAAAGGAGAGAGAGAGAGAGAGATGGAGAAAGGGAGAGAGAGAGATTGGGAGGGAGAAAGGGAGAGAGAGAGATTGGGAGGGAGAAAGGGAGAGAGAGAGATTGGGAGGGAGAAAGGGAGAGAGAGAGATTGGGAGGGAGAAAGGGAGAGAGAGAGAGAGAGAGAGAGAGAGAGGAGAGAGCGAGAGAGAGAGATAGAGAGAGAGAGAGAGAGAGAGAGAGAGAGAGAGAGAGAGAGAGAGAGAGAGAGAGAGATGAAGAAAGGGAGAGAGAGATGGAGAAAAGGAGAGAGAGAGAGAATGGGAGAATGAAAGAGAAAATGGAAGAATGAGAGGAATGTTGTCGTTGCATTAACTCATTCTTGTCAGCATACATTCATTTAATTAGATGCGTGATATTGTTGGGACAAGGCACAACAAAGATAGACAGGATAGGGAATGAGAGGGAGATAAAAGCGCGGAGAGTGGAAGCACAGAACAGACGAGAAAAGGGGGAAAGAAAGAGTGCAAAGGTGGAATGAAAAAAAAAGATCAAAAGAATCTAAATCCCTCGACCTCCGCACAACGGTTCAAAAAAAAGTAAATGCTTTATGGTACAAAGAATGAGAGGGAGAGGGAGAAAGAGAAAGAGAGGGAGACAGAGGAAGAGGGAGAGGAAGAGGATAGAGGAGAAGGAGGAGAGGAAGAGACAGAGGGAAGAGAGAGGAAGAGGAAGTGAAGTAGAAGAGGGGGAGAGGGAGAGGGAGAGGGAGAAAGAGAGAGAGAGACAGAGGAAGAGACAGAGGAAGAGGGAGAGACAGAAGAAGAGAGAGAGAGAAAGAGAGGAAAAGAAAAGAGAGAAGGACAAAGAATTAGAGGAATAAATAAAAGGATAAGAAGATGAGGATGATGGCGAACAATAATAAAATTGCGCAACAATGTTAACAACAACAACAACAAAACAAAACAATAACAAAATAACAGCCTCACTACCACCACCACCACCGACAACAGCAACAACAACAACAAAACAATAACATCATCAACAACAACAAAACAACAATAACAGCAACAACAACATCAATTAATAACAACACCACAAGAAATGCACAACAAGAAGAAGATCATTATCATTAAGATCAATGAATAACAACAAGATCATGATTTGTCAACAATACTAAATAAATAAACAACAACAACAATAACAGGAAACTTCTGTCTCGGTGGCTGCTGCTGAGTCCGTAAGTGGCGGCGGCGCCTCTTAGCCCCGAGAGGCTTTGTAATCGGAGGGGCCTTATCGCAGCGCCGCCCCTTTTCAAGCCTCCCGTCTTTTTATCAGCGCCACGCTCACGCCCGCCCGCACTCGGCCGCCCACACACGCCCATATGCGCGGCGATAAAAGCCTTCGCCCCGGGATCACTTGAAGTGGCGCATTGGTCTCGTAGGCCACTCGACATGCGTGAAATCGCCAGTTGTCAGCGTAGACGAGAGGCACACGCCCTCCCCCCCCGTCCCCGTCCCCTGTCCCCGTCCTCCCCCCCTGTTCTTCTTCGTTTCTTCGTCGTCCTTATTTTATTTTTTATCTGTCTTTTCTTTGCTTGTTGAAAGTTTCTATCCTTCTCCGTCATTTCCCGCATGTTTTTTTTTTTTTTTTTACTCTTCCACTTTCTCTCCTTCTCCGCTTCTGTCTTCTTATTTTCCTTCACTTTTTGTCTTCTTTTCTTCTTTATCATCTTCTTCCCTCCTCTTTCCTTCTTCTTCTTCCTTCTTCTTCTTCTTTTTTCCTTCTTCTTCTTCTTCTTCTTCTTCTCTTTCTTCTTCTCTTTCCTTCCTTCTCCTTCTCCTTTTCTCTCCTCCTTCCCCTCCTCCCTCCTCCTTCTCCTCCTCCTCCTCTCCTCCTCCTCCTCCTCCTCCTCCCTCCTCCTCCTCCCTCCTCCCCTCCTACCCCCACCTCCACCACCTCCTCCTCCTCCTCCCCCCTCCTCCTCCTCCTCCTCCTCCTCCTCCCCCTCCCTCCCCTTCTTCCTCCATCCTCCTCCTCCTCCCTCCCCCTCCTTTTCCCCCTCCCCCTCTCCTCCACATCCGCTCTTCCTCCATGCCAGCTGTCTTCTTCTTCTTCTTCTTCCTTCCTTTTCCTCCCCCTCCTCCTCCACCACCTCCTCCCCCCCCTCCCACACGCCCGAAGGGATCCGCCAATCCTGGGTTATGCTGACGTCCCCTCGCTCTGCCAGGACTGGCAGCTGATAACCTATTCCTGGCCCTTGAGCTTGCAATTTCTTCCAGGATTTTATTCCGGGACTGGTATTATTGCTGCAGTGATATGATATTATTATTATTGTTATTGTTGTTGTTGTTATTGATATTGATGTTATTATTATTATTATTTCATTATTATTATTATTATTATTATTATTATTATTATTGATATGTTGTTGTTGTTGTTGTTGTTGCTGTTGTTATTATTGTTATTGTTTTTATTGTTATTATTTTTATTATTATTATTATTGATATAATATAGATGATATTATTATTATTATTATTATTATTATACATATTATTATTAGTTTTATTTCATTTTTTGTGTTTTTATCAAGCGGATGATGGGAAAAGGGGAATAGTGCTGTAAAACAGATATAGTAAGGTTGATGTTCGGAAGAATGTATATATATATATATATATATATATATATATATATATATATATATATATATATATATATATATATATATATATATATATATATATATATATATATATATATATATATATATATGCAGGATGTAAAGAAATTGATTTGTTCATCTATTCGTTTATTTATTCATTGGGACGAATTTGTGTACCTATTTTTGAGACATGATTTTTTATAACTATTTCTGCACTGATTTTCCTATTCATGCAAGCGAGAGGCCGTAGCACAAGCCACAGTAGAAGAAGAAGAAGAAGAAGAAGAAGAAGAAAAGATATGAACACGTGAGACAAACAGACATAAACATACAGCCAGACGTTCGACTGTGTAGATCCAGACACGAGACAAACTGACAGACACAAACGAGGGACAAGACAGACAGACACCACGAGGCGAGGCGGCCACGCTCCTCCTGCAGGTACGGCGAGGGCGCGAGGGCGTGAGGGCGCGAGGGCGTGACAGGGGACACGTCGCTCACCTGAGACGAGGTAATAATGGGTCTCCTAAGCAGGTACTTCGGAGATCAGGTGGCTTCTCGTCAGCTGGTGGGGAGGGGGTGGGGGAGGGAGGGGGGGTGATGATTGAGGGGTTGGAGCTTCTGGTTTTGTTTGGTTTGTTTGTTTGTTTGTTGTTGTTTAGTGTTTGTGTTTTTTTTTACCGGCAGTATTGGTATAAAAGTCAACATCAGCAGCATTGTCATCATCATCATTAATCAATATTTTAATTGCCTTTTCATGTTCAAATTATTATAATAATAATAATAATAATAATAATTATTATTATTATTATTATTATTACTATTATTGAAAGTAGATTTTTCTCTAGCTTCTGAAAGGTGGAATGGAAGAGGAAGGAAAAGGAGGGAGAAAGAGGAAGGAGAGAGGTAGCGATGGGGGAGGAAATGGAAATGGAAGAGGTAGAGAGAGAGAGAGAGAGAGAGAGAGAGAGAGAGAGAGAGAGAGAGAGAGAGAGAGAGAGAGAGAGAGAGAGAGAGAGAGAGAGAGAGAGAGAGAGAGAAAGAGAAGAGAAGAGAAATAACCACGGATAAGGATATAAGCTAGAAAGAACATCCAGAGCATACCTTCCTCTTCTGGGACGTCCCGCGGCTGCATCTTCAGGGAACGTGACTCACCTCCAGCGGCTCGCGACTCCAGGCTCGTCGTCTTGACAGTGGCCTCGAGACCTCGTTCTGACGTCGGGCTCGTCTTGGAGGTCGGGCTCGTCTTGGAGGTCGGGCTCGTCTTTGAGGTCGGGCTCGTCTTCGAGGTCGGGCTCGTCTTCGAGGTCGGGCTCGTCTTCGAGGTCGGGCTCGTCTTCGAGGTCGGGCTCGTCTTCGAGGTCGGGCTCGTCTTTGAGGTCGGGCTCGTCTTCGAGGTCGGGCTCGTCTTCGAGGTCGGGCTCGTCTTCGAGGTCGGGCTCGTCTTCGAGGTCCCTGGGGTCGGGTCGGGTCGGGTAGATTCTGGTGCGGATTCTTCGTGTTTTGGGGGGTTTTCTTGTTGTTTTTTTTCAGGGTGGGGAGGGAGGTATGGAGAGAGGAGGGAGGGAGGGAGGGTGGGTTGGAGGGAAGGACGGTGGGTGGGAGGGAAGGAGGGGGTAAGGGAAGGAGGAGGGAGGGAGGGAGGGTGGGAAGGAAGGGAGGAGGGTGGGGAGGGAGGGAGGGAAGGAGGAGGGTGTGGGAAGGAAGGAAGGAGAAAGGGGAGGTGGGAAGTAAGGGAGGGAAGGAGGGAGTGGTGGGAAGGAAGGGAGGGAGGGAAGGAAGGAGAAAGGGGAAAGAGGGAGGGAGAGAGATAGGAAAGGAGGTAGGGAGAGAGAGAGAGAGAGGAAGAGGGAGAGAGAATACACAATCAGAGACAGAAATAGAAACAGACATAGAGCGAAACATAGATGACGAAACCTAGAAATCAACAAAAAAGCGAGAGAGCAAACAAACAAACACACACAGACGGAGACAGAGAGAATGAATAAGAGCGAGAAGAAGACAAAATTAGCAAATGAGTATTGGAATCCTCTCTCTTCGGCGTTTTGGCGAATTTGCATAATAGATTCCCAACCCTTTTGTGTGAGTGACGGTTTTGTCGGACGCCCGGGATCAGCTGAGGCGATCAGAGGCTATAAAACGGCGAGGGAAGAGGAGCTGTAATTTGGTTTTAAGGGACGTGATATTTTTTTTTTTTTTTTTTGTCTCTCTCATTCTTTCGTTATTTGATTCTGTTTTTGTGTCTGTATGATTGTCTGTTTGTCTGTTTTTTTCCTTTCTCTATCCTTATTCTTGTGCGTGTTCTTATTCCTATTCGTATCCTTATCCTTGTCCTTATCTCTCTCTGTTTCTCTCTCCCTCTCTCCCTCTCTCTCTCTTTCTCTCTCTGTTTCTCTGTTTCTCTCTGTCTCTCTCTCTCTCTCTCTCTCTCTCTCTCTCTCTCTCTCTCTCTCTCTCTCTCTCTCTCTCTCTGTATCTCTCTCTATCTCTCTCTCTCTCTCTCTCTCTCTCACTCTCTCGCTCTCTCTCTCTCTCTCTCTCTCTCTCTCTCTCTCTCTCTCTCTCTCTCTCTCTCTCTCTCTTCTATCCCTCTCCTCCCTCTCTCTCTTCTATCCCTCTCCTCCCTCTCTCTCTCTCTTCTATCCCTCTCCTCCCTCTCTCTTCTATCCCTCTCCTCCCTCTCTCTCTTCTATCCCTCTCTTCCACTTCCTTTCCCTCTCCTCTCTCTCTCTCTTCTACTCTTCTCTTCCACTTCCTTTCCCTCCTTCTTCCGCACAGACACGTCTCAGGTACTGCCGCCTCCTTGCCATTTAAGTGATCGGGATATATGACGTAGGATGCGGCGCCTTCTTTCGCCTTCTCCTGTATAAGGGCTTGTGAAGGATGTGAACCTAGATACGTCCCGAAAGAAGGATCTGATCCTATTACCTCGATGTTTTTTTGTTTTTTTTTTGTGTTTTTTTTAAGCGATTGGAATCTGTTGATCCGACGTTGGTTTGGCGTGATCCTTTAAGCTGTTTTTTTTTCTTTTTTCTTTTCTTTGTTTTTTTTTGAGATGTTACAATGGGGGACGATTATTGTTAGATTTTTTTTTTTTTTTGGTGTTGTTTATTGGTGTTGTTTTGTGTCTACTTATTGGGCTTTTGTGGGTGTTCTTGTCCTTTTTTTCTTCTTTTTGTTTCATTCTGTTGTTCTTTTTGTTGATGTGATTATGTTATTGATTTTATTCGCGTTGTTTTTTTTCTATAATGTTACAGCAATCTTACCTTTACAGTTATTGCTAATATTAATGGTGTTGGTAACAAGGATGAATTCTTATTGCGTTTAGTTATCATTTAAATTTAGTTTCTTATACATATTTATTATTATTATTTATTTGTGTTCTTGCATATTATTTTAAGCCAGAAACTCTTTTGTTCGCTTATTTTTGTCTCGTAGTTCTTTTTGATTCACCTTGTCTCTCTTTTGATCATTTAAACAAATTCTCTCTCTCTCTCTCTCTCTCTCTCTCTCTCTCTATCTCTCTCTCTCTCTCTCTCTCTCTCTCTCTCTCTTTCTCCCTCTTCTCTCTCTCTCTCTTTCTGTCTCTCTCTCTCTCTCTTTTCTGTCTCTCTCTCTCTCTCTCTCTCTCTCTCTCTCTCCCTCTCTCTCTCTCTCTCTCTCTCTCTCTCTCTCTCTCCTTCTGCCTCTCTCTCTCTCCTTCTCCCTCTTTCTCTCCTTCTCCTTCTCTCTCTCTCTCTCTCTCTCTCTTCTCTCTATCTATCTGCTCTCTCTCTCTCTCTCTCTCTCTCTCTCTCTCTCCTCTCTCTCTCTCTCTCTCTCTCTCTCTCTCCTCTCTCTCTCTCTCTTCCTCCCTCTCCCTCTTCCTCCCTCTCTCCCTCTTTCCATTTCCTTTTCCTCTCTTTCCGTCTCACTCTCCCATTCCCCATCCCTCTCTTTCGCTCCCTCTCCTCCTCCTCCTCTTCCTCCTCTTTCTCCCTCCTCCTTCCTCCTCCATTCCCCCTTTCACATCCACGTAGATCCATCTCCGCCAGTTAATTTGCCCTTTCTTGACCAGACTCAATCAACTCGCGTGAAAACCACAAGTCATCGTAAATCTGTCTCTCTCTCTCTCTCTCTCTCTCTCTCTCTCTCTCTCTCTCTCTCTCTCTTCTCTCTCTCTCTCTCTCTCTCTCTCTCTCTCTCTCTCTCTCTCTCTCTCTCTCTCTCTCTTCTATCTTCCTTCTATCCTCTCTTCTATCCTCCTCCTCCCTCATCGTAAATCTGTCTCTCTCTCTCTCTCTCTCTCTCTCTCTCTCTCTCTCTCTCTCTCTCTCTCTCTCTCTCTCTCTCTCTCTCTCTCTTCTATCATCCCTCTTCTTCTATCCCTCTCTTTCTATCCCTCCTCCCTCCCCTTCGTAAATCTGTCTGTCTCTCTCTCTCTCTCTCTCTCTCTCTCTCTCTCTCTCTCTCTCTCTCTCTCTCTCTCTCTCTCTCTCTCTCTCTCTCTCTCTCTCTCTCTCTCTCTTTTCTCTCTCTCTCTCTCTCTCTCTCTCTTCTATCCCTCTCTTCTATCCCTCTCCTCCCTCCCTCATCGTAAATCTGTCAACGTAAGATGTCTTGACTGATAGGCGATGACTTAGGGTGACCGAGGATGACTTACGGGTGACTTACGGCCCGGGCTCCGTTGGTTGCGGATGGTATCTTAATTAGAGAGGAAGGGCGAGGAGGAAGGGAAGAGGAGGAGAAGGTGGAAGAAGAGGAGGGAGAAGGGGAAATGAAGAGGAAGAAGAGGAGGGAGAAGGGGAAAGGAAGGGAAGGAGGAGGGGGAAAGGAGGAGAAGGGGGAGGAGAAGAAAAAGACGACGAATAAGATAAGTAGTAGAAGAAGAAGATGGTATAGAAAAATAAAAGGAAATGGATTAAGGTCACGAGAGATGAGTCAAAAAATGGATAGATAGATAGACGTTGGATTAACAGCTGGAATGGAAGAAGTAGATGAATAGAAAGGATATCGGACTCGACTTTTATATCAATGAGGCTAGTCTGTTGCGCGAAAAGGAGGAAAAGGGAGATTAATTCAGGTCAAGAGAGCGAACGTAAATGGTGGATAGATGGATGGACGAAGGGACCGATAAATGGATGAACGAAGGGACCGATAGATGGATGGACGAAGGGACCGATAGATGGATGGACGAAGAGACCGATAGATGGATGAACGAAGGGACCGATAGATGGATGAACGAAGGGACCGATAGATGGATGAACGAAGGGACCGATAGATGGATGGACGAAGAGACCGATAGATGGATGGACGAAGGGACCGATAGATGGATGAACGAAGGGACCGATAAATGGATGGACGAAGAGACCGATAGATGGATGGACGAAGAGACCGATAAATGGATGGACGAAGGGACCGATAGATGGATGAACGAAGGGACCGATAGATGGATGGACGAAGAGACCGATAGATGGATGGACGAAGAGACCGATAGATGGAGGAACGAAGAGACCGATAGATGGATGGACGAAGAGACCGATAGATGGATGGACGAAGGGACCGACAGATGGATGGACAAAGGGACCGATAGATGGATGGACGAAGGCACCGATAGATGGATGAACGAAGGGACCGATAGATGGATAGACGAAGGAATGTGCGGACCGAGAGAGCGAGTGTGGATGATGGATGAGTGCGTGGATGGATAGGCGGATATGAGACGCGGGTAAGAGCAGGTAAACCGGGTCGGGAAGGGAAGATGGGAAACGAAAGAGAGATAGAGACGGAGAGAACGAAGATAGGAAGAATGTCGAAACTGGAAGAACGAGATGAAGAGGGGGAAAATATGAACAGAATTAAAACGGGGAGAGAAGAGATCCGAAGGGGAAGAAATATTAACAAAACTGAAGAGGAATAAAAAGAAAAATGATAAAACATACGAATAAAATCGAGACTGGAAGAACAAAAGAGATGAGAAAAGCAGGAACTAAAATCGAAACGAAAAGAAATAAAGAAAACGAAAGGGGATAATGAAAAATAATAACACGAAGAGCAAAATAAAGGAAGAAAAATCGATACATAGAAAATGAAAGCAAAAATATGAGAAAAGAAATAGAAATGTACATGCAAACTGAAACCAAAACAAGGCAAAAAGATATTTGAATATGTGAAAACAAAAGTGACAAAATAGAAATATATATATATATATATATATATATATATATATACTTTTATCTATTTATTTTTTATGTATATATATGTATATTTGTATATGTATGTAATTATGTATATATATTGTATATGTATATATTTATGTATCTTTATTTTATATGTATATATTTATGTATATATTTTTGTATATATATATATATATATATACATATATACATATATATAACAAGTGAAACCAAAAGTAAGAGAAAAGAAATAGAAATACGTATGAGAAAATGGAACGAAAAGTAATAGAAGAAAAAGATTTTAAAAAAAGTATAAAAATGTAGCAAAAGGCAATAGAAGAAAAATAGAAAAAAACCATATATAACGGAACGAAAAGCAAGACAAGAAAAATAAAAAGACGTATAAAGAGTGGAACCCAAAGTAATAGAAGAAAAATAGAAAACAAAAACTAAAAGCAAGAGAAGAGAAACAGAAATACGTACAAAAATAGAACGAAAAGCAATAGAAGAAAAATAGAAAAAAAGAAACTAAAAGCAAGAGAAGAGAAATAGAAATACGTACAAAAATAGAACGAAAAGCAATAGAAGAAAAATAGAAAAAAAAAACTAAAAGCAAGAGAAGAGAAATAAAAACATGCATAACGATGACGATGACCACGAACGGATGAACTGGACCGCGAGAGAGAACCCAACCGGACGAGCGTGTTCGGGTAGGCTTATCTAAAGCACAGGCTCGGGCGCGGGCGTGGGCGTGAGGGTGCGGGCGTGAGGGCGCGGGCGTGACACGATAGCCGGCGCGGGCGTGAGGGCGGGTGACCTTGCATGCGGCGTGGGCGGGTGGGTGGGTGGGTGAGTGGGGGGGTGGGGGCGTCGAGGAGGAGGAGGAGGTGAGGGTGGGGAGGGTGGATGGGTGGAATGTGGTGGGGTGGGGGTTGGCGGGAGAGGAGGAGTGTAGGAGGCGTATATTAATATGTGCGTGCGTGCGTGCGTGCGTGCGTGCGTGCGTGCGTGCGTGTGTGTGTGCGTGTGCGTGTGCGTGTGCGTGTGCGTGTGCGTGTGCGTGTGCGTGTGCGTGTGCGTGTGTGTGTGTGTGTGTGTGTGTGTGTGTGTGTTTCTACAGATTATCTATTTTTCTATCTAACAACAGTCTTTCTATGTATGTGCGTATGTGTTTATTTATGGATACACATAAATACGCACACATTCACATCCTTCGTTATATCTTCACTATAGGCCTCCATGCCCCATACATGCATCTGCACTTTATAATTATTCTATGTTATTATTATTCTATTCTATTATCCTATTCTATGTTTATAACGAAATTTACGTAAATCCTGTAGGACCCCCAGACTTTGGGGTTCTCTGTGTAGGAATTCGTAGAAACGTGATATTGTGCATTTCCAGCAGCGCGCGTGTCATGGTCGTAACACAACACTGAATCACGCTTTTCAACCATATAACGACCGACGCCTACGCACGCTAATGCATTTCTCCCTTTAACGTAACTCAATTTCCATTATTATTATGATTATTATTATTATTAATTATTATTATTATTATTATTATTCTTTCCTTTCTCTCTTTTAAGCGATCTCCATTTCTGTCTCTCTCTCCTTTCTCTCTTTTAAGCGGTCTCCGTTTCTGTCTCTCTCTCCTTTCCCTCCTCTTTAGCGGTCTCCGTATCTATCTCTCTCTCCATTCTCTCTTTTTAGCGGTCTCCGTTTCTGCTTCTCTCTCCTTTCCCTCCTTTTTAGCGATCTCCGTTTCTGTCTCTCTCCTTTCTCTCTTTTTTAGCGATCTCCATTTCTCTCTCTCTCTCCTTTCCCTCCTTTTTAGCGGTCTCCGTTTCTCTCTCTCTTTCTCTTTCTCTCTTTATCTCTCTCCTTCACTTCCTTTCTTCCTCTCTACCCTTTATCTCCTCCGACAGCCTGAGGAGTAGCGAGGCATCCTTCTACATCAGGCTCGACGCTTAATCTCATTGGCTCCGGTTTGGGGCATCTTTCGGGGCTTCTTTGAGGAGGGGGGGGGGGCTTCGTGGCTCTGGCTTCGTGTCGTTAAGGGTTTAACTCTCTCTCTCTCTCTTTATCTATTTATCTGTTTGTCTAGCTTTCTTTCTCGCTCTCTCTCTCTCGCTCTCTTTCTCTTTCTCTCTCTTTCTCTGTCTGTCTGTCTCTGTTTCTCTCTCTCTTTCTCTCTCTCTTCCTCTCGCTCTCTCTCTCTCTCTCTCTCTCTCTCTCTCTCTCTCTCTCTCTCTCTCTCTCTCTCTCTCTCTCCCCTCCTCCCTCTCCCCCTCTCTCTCCTCTCTCTCTCTCACTCTCTCCCTCTCTCTCTCCCTCTCTCTCTCTCTCTCTCTCTCTCTCTCTCTCTGTGTGTGTGTGTCTCTCTCTCTCTCTGTCTCTCTCTCTCTCTCTCTCTCTCCCTCTCCCTCCCTCTCCCTCCCTCCCCCTTCCTTTCTCTCCCTCCCTCCCTCCCTCCCTCCCTACCCTCCCCCTCCCTCCCTCTCCTCCCTCTCTCCCTCCCCCCCTCTCCCTTTCCCCCATCCCCCCCCTCTCCCCCCCTCCCTCCCCTCCCTCCTCTCCCCTCCCCCACCCTCTCCCTCACCCTCCACTCCCGCCCTCCCTTCCCCACTCTCCTCCCCTGCCTCCCTCCCTCCCTCTCTCCTCTCTCCCTCCTTCCCCCTCTCTCCCTTCCCCTCCCTCCCCTCCCTCTCTCTCTCTCTCTCCCTCCCTCCCTCCCTCTCCCTCTCTCTTCGTCAGCCTCACTCGGTGACGAACCGAGTCGAATCTTCTCGGTTCGATTCGCTTCAGGTCCGCCCGCGGGATCAGGTCGGGTTCGTTAGGTTAGGCTGGGTTAAT